>NC_022014.1:83504110-83533165 GCF_000317375.1 Microtus ochrogaster | reverse complement strand
AAAAAAACAAAAACAAAAAAAAAGACCATGGTGCCAGTGCTTCCATACGTGGCCTGCAGTAGGCGGTGAGGCGCTGGGGACCGGGACTGCTCACTCCTCCTTGTCTTGCTCCAACTGCAGGGAAAACTGCTGACCCTGGCAGCTGTCACACTTAGAATAAGATATCTCCCTTCTAGTGTATTCTGTCTGACGTTTGCTAAAGCCCCTGAAAGCAAATGCCTTTGAGATGGTGTGTAGGGCTAGGGATTGGCTGTGGGGCAACAGGGCTGCAACACCTTTTTTTCCATAGTGAGCAGGAAAGGTGCGGTTGGGTAGTTAATCTGGACAAGAATAGCACAACACAAAGAAAGGGTGGGGGCCTTTAACCAGAGAACTCCCTGGAGGGGAAGATTAAAGTGAACAGGTGCTGCGAAGTGTTTCTGCATATTAGAGCTTAATTAGATTTGAAGATGAATTCCAGATGGGCTCATTATGTGTGAGTTGTTGCAGGTTGTTTCTTGTAGGGCAAGCGTGTATTTTTGGAAATGGTGATTTAGTTTGATTGGGTTTGATTCCTGCCCTGTCTCCATCAAGAAACTGTCTCTGCAGAGGCCTACGATCCCTCAGTAGGCCAGCCACATCTGTGGAACCACTGCCGTAACATGGAGGCCATCCTGACCCTGTGGTCACATGTGTGGGGAAGGACAGGACAAGTAACCCTACCCCTGGTCAGTGGAGCATAGTAGGTAACACAGGAGGCAGATGAAGTCTTTGTTGGAGCCTCTGTAGGTGACAGACAAGAAACAGGACCGGTGTGGGGCCAGCGATGTCCTAGTAGGGTGGTGAGTTTGACTTAGCTTGAACAGTTTGCAGTGATTGTCTGAGAAGACAGCCTGGCTCTCTGCGGCTCCCTGGCAGGTGTGGCGTGCTGGGAGTGGCCCCATGGCACACCTTGGGAACACATGGTTGGCAAACAGTCTGGGTCTGAGGGCTTCAATAAACAAACTCTTGTGTAAGGACTTAGAACTAGAAATTATGGACACATAATTTTATACATGAATGACTCATAATGTTAGGTGGTGATTTAGATAGAAACCGACTCCTCCTGTAGGATTTTTAATAAACAGCATCAGTCCTTAGGAATTTATTTCTAGAGGTCTGTTTGAACTCAGCATGTTTGACATAAATCAGATCTAATTGTCATTTTATGATTAATGAACATATGTTGACCGTTTTTCCCCATAATTAAACTTTATGTTCTGTGCATCTGACAAAGCAAAACAGGTTTAGACTTTGACATATTGGTGGTGATTTTGTATGTGTGTGCGTGTGTACATGTGTGTGTATATACACCTTTTTGTACATGTCTTTAGTTTGTGTATGCGCTTATTTATTTTTTTTTACAAAGTCCGGTTTTCAGAAGTGTAATTTTTTTATATTTAATTCATTTATTTATAGTTTTTCAAGACGGGGTTTCTCTGTGTAGATCTGGTTTGTAGACTAGGGTGGCCTCAAATTCATAGAGATCTGCCTGCGTCTGCCTCCCAGATGCTGGGATTAAAGGTGTGAGTGACAGTGAGGGACACAAGTCCAGCCTTAGAAAACTTCAGGCTGTTTCACTGCTCCCTGTCTGTGGTGCCGGGTTAAGCTGGGGTGGGTGCGTAGTGTATCCCCTCTTACGAGGTGCCCCGGAACTGATAGATTTTCCTTCTGCTTTTCATTTATGCATTTCCATAAAATCATGTCTTATGGACAGGTTACTAGTCCTGGACTCACTTATGGGAACCAGGCTGGCCTCGAACTCACAGAGATTTTCTTACCGGGATTAAAGGTGTGTGCTTACCATTCCTGACTAAATCATAATTTCCTAAAAGAGCTGGGCATAGAGTTACACACCTGTAATACCAGCCCTGGCAAAACAGAGGCAGGATTGCCACAAGTTCAATGCCAACCTGGTCCACATAGTAAATTCCATTCAAGTCAGTCTGAGATGCTGTTATAAAAATAAAATAATCTTATAATAATAATTAAAAAGTGCAGTGTGAAAAAGAATAATGTCACTGTTGACCTGGTGTTGACCTTTGATTGTTTCAGGACATAGACAAGTTTGGCAATGAGATCACCCAGCTGGCTCGTCCCCTGCCTGTGGAGTATCTGATCATAGATGTGAGTACCGTCTGTGCTCACGCTCACACTCTGGTTCCCTAGCCCCTGAAGGCCAGGACTCCCGGGTGGTGCCCCGGAGGAAGATTTGAACCAGCATGCTGTCCCAAGGATTGTTTTTTGATTATCAGTCCCCATGTTTCCAGAAACTGCATAGTTCAAACAACTTCAAGATTGACTTTCTTCCTGTTGAAGTGCAAACCAAGGACACCTGCCTCCAGCTCCCCCGTGACCTCTAGAGGGCAGTGACTCAAGGGGCCGAGTCCCAAGGGGATCTGAAGAGTTCTGTATATCTAGGCTGGTAACTGCCAGCTGCCCAGGAGGTAACAGAGGTTGCCCTGCCTGACACAGAGTAGTACTCCTGGGGCCACTCCATCTTGAGTGTCCTGGGGACACATGTATAACTTAGTGTCTGTGAGTAGTGGGACCAGTGTTGTCTCTGGGCAAACCTAGGAGGTAGGAGGAGCTGGCTGTGCTGCTGCTGCTGCTTCTGAGTCTCTGTTCCACACTAGAGAATGTGATGGTCACAGGGCTACATTCATGTCACTGGCCACGGGGCATGGAGTAGCAATGGCTGCCAGTGTCAGGCTGGGGGCTGGACTCAGGATGGGTATATGACTCAGGCATTTGAGCAGAGAGTCCCCCTGAGCCTAACCCAGAGATGTTCCATTTCAGTTGACAGCTCCTGAGAACATATTTATTACCTAGGCCGTAAAGGCATCTGTTTTTATACTACCTGGGGTGTAATTAAGATGAAAACAGATTGGTGGAAGAGTCAGTGTGATTTAGGGTGAGCTCCAGCCCCTCCCCACACCTTTCAGCAGCACTGTGTTGCTGGGGAACAGTCTGCCCTGGAGTGCCCATGTTCTCTGTCCGTAGGAAAATGAGGCCTGGGAGAGCATTAGGCAGGTACCCAGAGTGCTGCTTGGCTCTTTACCTGGTGCAGGAGATAGCACAGGCCCGGACTAGGACAGGTTCCCCCCCCCCTTTTATAAAGACAGAGCCACACTATGTGGTCCTCACTGGCCTCAAACTTGTAATTCTGCCTCTGCCTCCTCTGGGCTGGAATTAGAGGTATGAACCACCATCCCAACATATCTGCTGGGTTTTTGTTACTCTCCCTCCCCGTAGAGACAGGGTCTCATTTACGTAGCTCTGGCTGTCCTGGTAATCACTATGTAGACCAGGCTGGCCCTATAGAGATCTCCCTACTTCTGCCTCCTAGTGCTGGGATTAAAGGTATAAGCCACCCCACCCATCGTATCTTCTTAAATCTGAGATTGGATAGCTGTGTGACAGAGAGATTTTGCATGCCTGGGTCATCTCCCAAGTCCTAGGATGACTGCTTCCTACCATGCAAGTGTGAACCCAGGACACTGCGGGGGTGGATTCCTTTGAGTCACCACAGACTTCGATTATATTCTCCTGGGTCTCCTACAAGGTTAAATACCCCTCGCCCTTGGAGATTTGAGTGCGTAGCCTTGTATTTCCTAGGCAGGCACACTGTAACCTCCCACCCCTTTTGTTTAAGGAGTTATTTTGAGATAGGCTCTCCCTTAGTTGAGATAGATAGGCTCTCTCTTAGTTGAGATAGGCTCTCCCTTAGTTGCCCAGCAGCCCTCAGACTCATCCTGCTTTGGCCTCTTGAGTAACTAGGTTACAGGTGTGAACCACAAATAACTCTGGATTACTGGTAAACACTAGCAAATGTTCCACAGCCATCCTCCCACTCCTGTTTGTGCCGACCCAGAAGAGGCTTTTGCTTACAACTTGTTCAGATGTAGTTGGAACTGTGTTCTTGGTTACGTACTCAGTGCTCCGTGTGGGGTCCGCTCCTGTCCTCTGCCTCAGCACGTGTGAGGACCAGCCGTCTCTGAGCATCAGCTTGTCCTTACAGCATGCTGACATTGGCACAGCTGAGTCCAGAAATAGCCTTTGCTGATGTAGGAAACAGATCACAGCGGCCAGAGCAACGTTTCGTTCTTCAGAAATAGCCCCGCGGCAGTTAGAATAGCTGTTCTATATCTGGAGGGGCGTGGCCTGATGATGCTAGTGTCGCGTGCAGAGAGAAGTGTGTCGTGTGTCGACAGAAGTGTTGGTCACTTGCACTTAGGTGCTTTTGTGGGAAAGGGGCCTCAGCCTGTGTTTGTATTGATTACTGCTCATTCACCAGTGACCCTGGGGCTTCTATTGATTATGTGTTAGATTTAAAATGCCCTCTGCATGGAGGGAAGAATTGGCTTACCTTTGGTAGAAAAGTCTTGACTTAGGCTCACTCACCTTGGAGGAAAATAGCTGCCCACGCCGGGCGGTGGTGGCGCACGCCTTTAATCCCAGCACTCGGGAGGCAGAGACAGGCGGATCTCTGTGAGTTCGAGACCAGCCTGGTCTACAGAGCTAGTTCCAGGACAGGCTCCAAAGCCACAGAGAAACCCTGTCTCGAAAAACCAAAAAAAAAAAAAAAAGAAAATAGCTGCCCACGAGTGACTCTCAGCCCTGTCTGCAAAGACTGTGGGTCCCCTGAAATGGCCTCTCAGAGACTCTTGGAGGTAATTGGTATTTCTCAGGCCCACACTGACAGACTCTACACAAGCCTAATGTTGAGAATTTTATGCCCTCAGTCTGCCTCTTGTGTTCTCTGTTCCTTTCTGTAGTTCCCCAACTTGACCAGGATGAACTGGCCTTGTAGCAGAGTGAGCATAGCGGCAGAGCCCCAGTGGTCCTGATGCTGCAGTCAGGTGCTGTGTTGGCCCCTGACAGACCCAGGGCTGCAAGGATGGTAGCACTCCTAAGATGCGAACATTCGTTAGTTTGTTTCCTCATTTGAGGATAACACAGTTTCCTGTTCCCTTCAACACATAGCTCCTAGGTTCAGGTGGCTGTCTGGTGCCTTGTCCTCTTTCTGGACCCTGTCACAGTGATGCTGTTGTTGTTGTTTTTTTTTTTAGATCACAACCACCTTCCCTAAGGATCCAGTTTACACTTTTTCTATTTCGCAAAATCCGTTTCCTATTGAAAACCGGGATGTGCTGGGTGAGACACAGGTAAACTCTTTGTTTCAGAGACAAAATTTAAAGCAATTTCTAATTGTTGATCTAACATTGATTTTTGTTTTGTTTTGTTTTGTTTTGTTTTTGTTTTATGTTTTTCGAGACAGGGTTTCTCTGTAGCTTTGGAACCTGTCCTGGCACTAGCTCTTGTAGACCAGGCTGGCCTCGAATTCACAGAGATCCACCTGCCTCTGCCTCCCGAGTGCTGGGATTAAAGGCGTGCGCCACCATCGTCCGGCTAACATTGATTTTATTTTTCCCAAAAAGTGCCTTGTTCACACTTCCTCCATTTATTATTGGACAAGTCCCATGAGGCCCTGTTCTGGGTATTGGTCACTTGATGCCTGTTTTTCACCAGGCGATAGGTAACGTGCTTAAATCCTCGAAGCCCTTGACCTACAGACTTGCCGGAAATTCACTCTTGCTTGGTTTTATAATGTTTCCGATATTATTCATCATTTCTGTTGTCTGCCAAGCTTTCTTTGTGTGTCACTGTCCTGTACAGTGGAGCAGTGCAGACAGTCTTACTCTGTTGACGGACTCTGTGCTCTGCTCAGCCTGACCTGAGCTGCCATGACTCCTGTGCAGACAGTCTGTGCACGGAGCTGTTTATTTCAGAACAGCCATGGCATCTCCTTTCGTGGGGTCCTCGGAGCCTCTTTGTCCAGGGGTGTCAGGTGCTTGTGGGACAGTGCCAGTTAGTTGGCCGTCCTTTGAGATGTCCATGGTGATAAACTTGCATGTGTCTGGTTGTGAAAGCACCCTCTCCAGGTGTGATGACACAGGCCTTTAATCCCAGCGCTCGGGAGGCAGATGCAGGCCGACCTCTGTTATTTCAAGGCCAGCCTGGTACATAGAGTTTCAAGACAGCTAGGGGTAGGTAAAGGGATGTTTTCTGTTTATCTGACCAATGTCATGTATCTGGGCCCACTTAAATACCTGGGTCAGAGCCAGGCGGTGATGGCGCACACCTTTAATCCCAGCACTCGGGAGGCAGAGGCAGGAGGATCTCTGTGAGTTCGAGACCAGCCTGGTCTACAAGAGCTAGTTCCAGGACAGGCTCCAAAGCCACAGAGAAACCCTGTCTCGAAAAACCAAAAAAAAAAAAAGACCTGGGTCAGGTGTACTGAAGGCTTCCCCTGGCAGGGTGACGCATCTCTGCTGTCTGATGGATTGTGTTAGTAGGAGCTGTGCCTTTTCCCAGGGTAGTGCTAGGAGTGGTGAGAAAACATCGATTCTCCACCCTTCTTTCTTGACCGTTTCCTTAGGACTTTCATAGTTTGGCCACCTACTTGTCCCAGAATACCTCATCCGTGTTCTTGGATACCATCTCTGACTTCCATCTCCTGCTGTTTCTGGTCACCAATGAAGTCATGCCGCTGCAGGTACCAGCTCTGCCTCCCTCTTGATGTCTTTCCTCAGATCCCAAGTTCTGGGGTGAAGTGTGTTGTCAGGAGATAGCTGTCCGATGCACTTCACATGGGAACTTCACTGTTGATGGAGATATTTGACCTTTACCCTTTGAGGTGAAGGGAGTTTGGTTATTGAGATTCACCTGAAGAGCAGAAGTGGGCTGTGTCCTCTAACCTGGAGCCTTAGGGATCCCACAGTACAGACAGCCCCTGTTGCACAGCCTCAGAGCCAGTGCCGTTGCTGTTTCCTGATGCTGCCTCTCCTTGTGAGCCAGTACTGTCTATGGCCTGGGCCCGGAAGGATTGGCCAGTTTCCAGGTCCTGCACACACCATTGCACAGTTGGCATTTTTAATATACACCATAAGGGGAAGTGGATGACTGTTTTGCAGATGGTAGATGTTCTCTAACAGGGCAGGGCAGCAGGCCCCACCAGGAAGCCTCTGTGTGCCTTGGCATCCACAGCATGAGTGCCCTTTTTCCATGGTCTGTCTTTCCCTGAGATCCATAGAAATGCCAGGGAGATAAAAACCAGTCTTTCTGAACTTGATGACACTAACTCAGCCTTTTCCCTAAGGTTGACGAAATAGAAGGCTCACTCTCAGGATATTTCTGTCCAGCAGCTAGATGTAATTGTACATCTATCTTGCTGAGTTTATATATATTCTCACACACTCGTATGTGTGTGTGTACACACACATATATGTATATTTTTTTTAACATGTCCACCACCTAGCATGATACTCTATATGAGGGACTTTGTGTTTTCTGATTGTGATCAGCCTTCTGAATTCAGGATAAGCTAAGCCCACATCAGGTCCACCTTTCCATCCAGCATGGCTGTTTTGCCATTACACCTGATAGAAAACATTTTTGAGAGGTACTGAGAGCCTTATCGTAGAGACCTTTCTCTGTATGTCGACCCCAAAGGCCATCAGTGTTTGCAGGCACAGTGGAGAGGACAGGTCTTAGAGACTTGGGCTCCCATTCAACTCTGGTTCTAGGACCCAGGGATGTGTCTTAAATTAAGCAGAATTTAAGTTTTAGTTAACTTTAGCATTTAAATGTATATATTCCTTTTTTTCCTATCTTTATACTGGGGAATAAACCCAGTTCTTTGCACAATAGGCAAATACTCTGCCCTTAAGTTGGATCCCCAGTTAGAGCTAATGTATGTATCTTGCACTTTGCAGTTACAGCCTGAGGTTTTTTTTTTTTTTTTCAATTTTTTTAAAGTTGTTAGTTATCAAGGGAAGAAAAGATAGAGTCTTTTCCCTCAATCAGCAAAGTGAAACCTTCTTTGTGGCTTCTTGCAGGACAGCATCAGCCTGCTGCTAGAAGCTGTGAGGACCAGAAACGAGGAGCTAGCACAGACGTGGAAAAAGTCTGAACAGTGGGCCACCATTGAGCAGCTCTGCAGTAAGTGTCCCCTGTCCCCAGTGTGGAGCATGAGCTCTGTCGTGGAAACCCTGGACCTCTAACCCAGGGACCTCCTTGGAGCCTTTCTGGCTGGGTATATCCCAGCGATAATCCATGAGTTTGCAGCATTTTAGGCTGCATATTGTAAGCCCCAGATAGACCCTTGAAATATCTGAAGACCTTGTGAGCACTGGGGTCGCCATGATGTGACAGCTGCCAGTGCGGCAGTGACAGACTCTAGGAATCCTAAGAAGCTAGTGTCTGATTGTCCAGTCCTGTGCACAAGGTTGGTACTGAAAACCAAGTACTGTTGCAACAGCATCACAAAACAAGACGCCTGGGCCGGGCATGGTGACATACACACACCTTTAATCCAAGCATGGGAGGCAGGGGTAGGCGGACCGCTTGGGTTGGAGGCCAGCCTGGTCTGCATAGTTCCAGGACAGCCAAGGCTGTTAAACAGTGAAACCCTGTCTCAAAAAACAGCAACAAAATTTTTCTGTGTGTTTTTGACTGAAACTTGAGTCATTAACATTGGGAAAACAACATCTCCTAGACAGACTGACTCTTCGGGCTAGAGTGGCATCCTTCATACTTAGCGCTCTCCTGGGCCGTGGCGGCTCCAGCACAGAGCTTGCCTAATGCACTCTGGGTGTTCCCAAGGGTCTTGTTTTCTGACAACCTTTTTTTTTTTGTTGTTGTTTTTTTGGTTTTTTTTTTGTTTTTTCGAGACAGGGTTTCTCTGTGGTTTTGGTTCCTGTCCTGGAACTAGCTCTTGTAGACCAGGCTGGCCTCAAAGTCACAGAGATCCGCCTGCCTCTGCTTCCCGAGTGCTGGGATTAAATTAAATTAAAGTAAATTAAAGTAAATTAAAATTAACAGATTCTAACATTTATTTAGAGATACAGAGGATCTAGAAAAGCCAAGACCATATGAAAGGCAAGGTAAAAGCTGGAGCAGTCATACTGCCCGACCTCAGTGTGAAACTTGAGTGATCCAACAGCACGGTGCTGACAGGAAGGCAGATGAGCTCGTGAGAGCGCAGACTGAAGGGAAGGGTGGCGCTCACAGGAGAGTGTGCTGAGGCAGCTGGGAAACAGATCAGTGGCTGCAGTGCACACTGGGTACTTTAAGACCAGCTCAGAAGGGGTCACTTAGCTTAGTTAAGACCTACATCTATCTTCCTTCAGAGCAAGTTCCACGACAGCCTGGACTACACAGAGAAACCCTGTCTTGGAAACCAAAGAGAGGGTGGAGGGGGCTGGAGACCTACACTTAAATCTTAAAATATCTTGGAGTAGGCAAAAATTCTTTTAGAGGATTCAGGAATTTCAGGTCAGGCAGAGACAAACACCAACCCCAAATCTGGTAAATCAGCCTATGGTGGCACACCCATAAATCCCAGCACTTACTAGCACTGGGCTATGTACTAAGTTCAGGGTTGGCTGCTGTTGTTGCTTGTTGGCATAGCGCTTGCCCAAGCAACAAAAGAAAATTATTTAAGTTGAAAATTAAACAGTTGTATTATTTGAAGAAGACTGTTGGCACCCCGAAAAGGCACCAACAGGGAGACAGTGTTTGGAACTCACACAGATGACGTGTCCCTCCCACCTAAAGGAGTAAGAACTGCGAACATTCAGGAACTTAAGAAAGAGCTCGTTAACACATTTCTCAGAAGACGTAGGAATGTACTATCATTTCTCATCCAGGAAATTGCAGTGAAAACTTTGGCTGCTACTACACGTTCATCAGAGTAGCTAAAATGAAAAAAACAAAAAAAAAAAACCAAAACAACAAAAAGCAAACAAAAAACAAAAAAACCTGACAGTATCAGGCACTGTTGAGAACATAGGGCAGATAAGACTTGAACTCTACTTGGGAGTGGGTTTGAATATCTTAGGAAATGCTACAGAGCTGGAGGTGGTGGCACACACCTTTAAGCCAGCACTTGGGAGGCAGAAGCAAGCAGATCTCTTTGAGTTTGAGGCCAGCCTGGTCTACAAAAGTGAGTTCAAAGACAGCCAGGACTGTTACACAGAGAAACCCTGTTTGGAAAAAACAAAACAAGGAATGGCCTCTGATGTGGCCATCTTCCTGCTGGACCTTTACAGGAGAGAGGAAGATACAAGTCCACAAAGAGTTGATGTAAGAATGAAACTACCCAGATGCCCACCACTGGGGAGTGACGGTTCTACCTAGCGACAAGGGAGCAGGCGTCTAGTACAGAGCAGGGTGGGGCGTTTGCCACCTGGAGCCAGAGCAGTTGACGTGCTAGCAGTTTGGATTTGTGAGCCCCCCTGCCCATGCCGTAGAGCCCTGTCTCACAGTGCAGAAGTGATGAGTTCTCCCTGCTCTTTACCCTGCAGGCACTGTCGGTGTGCAGCTCCCAGGCATCCAGGAGTATGGTGCAGTCGGGGGCTCTGCACATGCTGCTACCTCTGCCATGTGGGCCTGTCAGCACTGCACCTTCATGAACCAGCCTGGCACTGGCCACTGCGAGATGTGCAGCCTCCCCAGGACCTAGGGCTCTGGCCCTCTGCTGAGCAGGACTGGGCCAGCCTAGCCCTCTCTGAAGCCTGGAGCGCCACGTGTTTCCTGTAAGGCCTGACGCCCACAACCCTGAAGCAGTGGAGCCAGCCCCCCTGGCATTCCGGATATACATACACTGAGGCTTCTCAGTGCGGATCTTGACGAGAAAGAGCCCCAGCTGCTATGCTGGGGTTGAACAGAACCTCCAAACTGGAAGGGCAGAGCACCCCACAGGCCTCACCTAGTTAGTAGCTCCCCACTGTATTGGAAGGACTGAGCGCCTCTGAACTATCACTCGAAATTGGGGTGCAGAGAGGTTGCTGCTGTCGCCCCGCTATCTTTCCTTCCTCTATGCTTTTTGTTTTCCGCCTCCCACCTTCTCCCCAGTTTTTGGATGGATGCTCCTGGCTGTCTCTGTTCCCTCCCGTTGGGAGCATGTGTGGCTAGGTATGACCTGTACCCCTGCCCTTGCCTGAAATCAGTTATCAATAATTCCTGCCCAGAAAACTTTTATTTATTGTTTTTAAGATAAAACTGCACAGATAGGAGCGAGAGCGACTTAATTCTGCTTTCTTTCCTCCTTTAGTGCAGCCCTCCTGGGTGGGCAGGGGCCACCATCAGTTCTCCTCTGAAGCAAACCTCAGTGCCTGAGACTTTCCTACCACGCCACAGGATGCTGGCAGCTGGTAGCCTGGGTGGCTCTTGCTTGGGGTCAGCCCCTTGGAGTCTATGGGCCAGCCCTGGGATTGTGGTCCCCTCCCCCAGCACTGTTCCTTTACCCAAGGCCTTGCACAGTGCTGTGGCAGTTGAGACAGCCACCGTGAGGCCTGAACAAGTGAAGGCCATTAAAGATGGTCTCTGCGTGTCCTTGTGGCTCTGTTGTGACAGCCTTTACCCAGGGAAGACACGGATATCTTGATGCCTCTTTGCCTTAATGAGAGCTAAGTCAGCTATCCTCACCCTGGGAAGGGCTATGCCAACCACAGACTGCTGGAGGCCATAGTGTCCGGCTAGTGGAGTGTACCCATGCTGCCTTCCACGTCCTCGGCCCCGCAGGCAGCACACTGGTCTGCTAGGCTTTCATGTGGCAGGGCTGGGGTTAGTGTCTCTGGTTTCACCTGGCAGGTGATCTGTAGTCCGAGGCCCTGAGGCTGTGGACCCATTGAGTTTGGTTTAGTATTGCTAGGATCATCCTGGAGGGTCGGGGTTATCTCCCTCCCTCCTGGTGGTCTCCCTGGCTAGGGCTTCACATTTCTGTCTTTCCTGGTCCTTGAGATCTGGTAGACTGGACGTCCTGGCACAGCTGTGTCCCCATGCCAACTGTATTAGCCCCGTTCTTCACGCTGGGCAGGTGCTGGGCAGCACAAACCCTGGAGACCTTCTTGCCACTCCTTCCCCACTCATCTTTGTCTGCAAAGTCATTTACTTTTTCTCATGCTCTGACATCCACATAATTCTTGTTTTCTCTGTCTTTCAGCTAAAGAAATTGTTGTAATTTCTCTGCTTATGGTTTTGAGTTACTCTTTGTTCAGTAGCGCACTTTATTTTGTTGTCCAAAGAAAGTCATGCTGATGCCACCAGCCTGGTGCAAGCCCTACAGAAGGTTCAGGCCTGAGCAGCTCAGCTACCTCCTCCTACATGGAGGTGGTCCCAGTCCCACCTCTCATCCCTCTGCCATCAGGCGTTATGACCCAGAAAGGGGTGTTGGTGGGTATACCTACCCAAGTGAACCCAGGCTGAGAGATGGGGCCAGCCCTGGCCTTGCCCTGACCAGCCTGCTCCTGGGCCGTGGGCGCTCCCACTCCGGCTCTGTTGGGCTCATAGGTGTGCATCGGCTGGGTGTGAACTAGCATTTCTTTGACCCTAGCCCTGCAGTGAACCTAATAAAAGCGCCTGAAGCGATCACCCTGCTCCCAGTGCCTTGTTCCTGTGCCCAGAACCATTATCCACCAGTTGTGGTATGTGCGAGTGCGTGCGTGTGTGTGCTACACTATGCAGCACAGACAGTCTGGAGTATCAAAGCCTGGTGTGCAGAAGGTAAGCCGAGGATGCTTCAACTCTGCAGGAGACTCAGAAGACAACTTCATCCCCCCAGGCCTTTCCAGCCAAGGTGTCTTCAGAGCAGCCTGGGGACAGGGTTCAGAGATCAGTTCTAAAGGCCACTTAGAGTTGGTTTAGTAGGTCCGGGTTGTTTGTTTCTTGTTTTTTAATTTTGTACCTGGTTATGCCCCACACACCTTTGCTCCTAGATTTGGCCACTGAAGTTTTCAGATGAGCATTATTTTAAGAGACATTATTATGTCATCATTTTTTTGTTTTTTGGGGTTTTTTTTTTTGTTTGTTTGGTTTGGTTTTGGTTTTTCAAGACAGGGTTTCTGTGTGGTTTTGGAGCCTGTCCTGGAACTAGCTCTTGTAGACCAGGCTGGTCTCGAACTCACAGAGATCCGCCTGCCTCTGCCTCCCAAGTGCTGGGATTAAAGGCGTGCGCCACCACTGCCCGGCTTGAGTAGAATGTGGGGTCAGCTCAGGAGATAAAACAATGCTTTCTTATGTCATCATTTTAAGAGAGCATTATTTTATTTCCTGAGCTGACCCCACATTCTACTCGAGCAATCCTGCCCCAGCCTCTGTGGAGCTGCCACTACTGGAGCCTAGGCAGCGGCAGGCATCTAGTTCCTGATGAGTGTTTAGGAGGAGTGGGAATACCTGATCTTCCACTTCTCATCTCAGCCTGCGCCCTCGAAGAGCAGCAGGTGGAACTGTCATCGAAGAAAATGGAAAGCCTTCTTAGACCTTGCTATTTAGGGCACGCAGCGTCCTCTGCCAATTCAGAATCCCTTTGTAAAGACGCTTCTGGCTGGCTGGCCCGAAGTCTCTTTTACCCTGATCACGGAACTGCTCAGCGTACGGAGCCACCCAACTCCAAAGAGTCCATGCTATGTTGGTGTCACCCCAAGTGCTGACACAAAACCGGGTGTGGCAGACAACCTTACCCTACTCTGCTCACCAGGTAGGTGGTCTGAGGCAAGGACCCCTCCCTGGGCCAGAGTGGACTTGAAAGACGGCTACCCATCTGTGCGCCCTCAGGCTTCCCGCGTTCCTCTAAACCGCGGCTCTGTGCAGCCAGGAGGGCGTTCCCGCCGGCTCGCGGGACCGCAGAATCGCCATCCCCGCCCCAGCACCGGCCCCGCCTCCGCAGCGGCCGCTTTACGGCGAAGGCCGCGCCGCGCAGTGGGCGGCCGTAAAGCCTGGAGGCGGCGCCGCCTCTCCCGGCTGAGCTCTGGCCCGGCGCCCGCAGGATGGCGGGCGCTTCCCCACGCGTGCACTATCTGTCGGACTTCTGCTGCCCGCTCGGAGGCCGGGCGGGGGGGAAGCCGCATGTGCTGCGTCACGAGGCGGAGGTCTTTCTGTCCACGGGGCGCGAGTTCGTCTATGTGTACGACCAGGAGGGCGGGATGCTGACGGTGAGCGGTGGGCGGGCGGGCGTGCGGGCGGGCGGGCGGCGGCCTCCCGAGGTGAGCCGGGGCCGCGCGTGCCCTCGCCTGACCTCGCTCTCCCGGCGCCCAGGCGGTGTTCCAGTTTCCCGACCAGGTGTGGCACCTGCAGCTCCTGGCCACCCGCAGGGCGCTCTACGTCCTGTGCGCCCGGACTGGCATCTACTGTCTGTCGCTGGACTCGCAGAGCAGGTGAGGGGGCGTGGCCCGCGCGGCTCCGGCCGGTCCGCACGTCGGGTGGACCTGCACCCCAGAGTGTCAGCCTCCGAGAAGTTCTTAGCTGTTGAGGCTCAGGTAGTGCCGCCCGCAGCCAGGAACACAACCGCTCTTGCCCTCGGTGTCTGGCAAGACCTCAAAGTGGTCCCAGAAAGAGGTGTCTCCTGTTGGTGGTGACAGCAAAGGCTGGTTGGCCATTGGCTTATGCTGGGGAAACTCAATACACAGCCCAGGTGCAACCCTGGCAGCATTGTCTGTGGAGCCGCGCTTCTGGCTGATCCACGTGTCACACGGCGTGTGTGACCTGCCGAATGGCCTCTGGATGGATGCATGTGGTGTCTTCTGCCTAGCCTGCTCAGAGCAGGACAGGTTATTGCTATGACATGAGGCTCCCCCACCCAGTACTGACCGCGGTTGTGTTGTCCCTGAAGGTCTGTGACCCAGGCCTGTGAGGACGAAGAGGATGAGGCTCGCCCTTTCCCTGTGATCCGTGTGGACCCTGACGCCTGTGTCCTCCCCGACGCCGCACTCTGTGCCTTCAGTGTGCTGGATGACATGCTGGTCACCCTGGTCCAGGGCCCCACCCAGTGGAAGATGCAGCTGTTCGAGCGTCCCTGCCCAGGGGAGGAGCCTCAGTCTGGAAGCCAGCTCGGTGAGGTGGAGTTGTCCACCTGCACCCCCCCAGGTGGGGTGCCCGAGAAGCCTGCAGCCCCCAGCTTCCTGCCAGTGCTGTGCTGCGTGTTCCCACCAGACTCCAGGGCGCCTCATGGTCACCCCGAGGGCTGTGGCTGCTTCATGCTAGAGGAGGCCCTCTTTGGTCTCCTCTTCGGAGCTGACGCCACCCTCTTGCAGTCCCCCGTGATCCTCTGCGGTCTCCCCGATGGCCAGCTTTGCTGTGTGGTCCTGAAGGCCTTGGTTACTTGCGAGTTAGCTCCCGGTGACCCTAAGGTCCTGGTCAAGATCCTCCATCACCTGGAGGAGCCTGTGGTCTTCATCGGGGCTTTAAGGGCAGAGCCGCATGCTGAGGAAGAGGCAAGAGAGCTGCCGTCCAATGAGAACGTGCATTCTGACTGCCTCGTAGCCCTTGGCCACCAAGGCCGGACACTGGCCATCAAGGCCAGCTGGAGCGAGTCGGGGAATCTGGTGCCAGAGCTTCGCGAGTACAGCCTCCCGGGGCCTGTGCTCTGTGCCGCCTGTGGCAGGAATGGCCGCATGTACCACAGCACCCCCTCAAACCTCTGTGTGGTCGACGTGGCTCGGAGAGACACTCCTTGGAACCTCGAGAAGCCAGACGGGGTCACAGGAGGTCTGCCTTCCATGCTGTGCCCTGCCAGCTTGAGCATCTGCAGTGTTGTCACCCTCTGTGTGTCTACAAGGGCATCTACAGGTACGAGCTACCTTAGTTGTCACCCAGCCCTGGGGCAGTCTCTCCCTCAGCTGTCCTTGCTCCTTTCTTTGTTCTTCGGTGAGACTTTTTCTAAGGCAGCAGATACAGGCTTTCCTCACCAGGCCCATCACAAACCAGTCTCCTGTCTCAGGGTCGAGGCACCTCTGCATGCGTGTCCTTCCTGAGTGTGCTCTGGCCCCTCCTCGAGTGCCGCTCACAACTTGTGGCTTGTGGGGTTGGTGTCAGAGCGTCCTCCACGGCAGGCCTCAAATCAGGTCAGGCCAAGCCTCCCCGCATCCTCTGAGAGCTGGATGAGCCTGCTTTCTCTGCTGGATGACCTGTTTATGAGCCATTCAGAGGGTGTCTCGGAGTTCTCTAAGAATGCTTTAGCTGGGTTTGCCTGACTCTGGGGTGAGAGAAAGACATTCCCCACCCCACAGTGCTTTCCCATTAAGGTCAGCTACTAATACGTTTTTTTTTTTGTTTGTTTGTTTTTGTTTTGGTTTTTGTTTTTCGAGACAGGGTTTCTCAGTGGCTTTGGAGCCTGTCTTGGAACTAGCTCTGTAGACCAGGCTGGTCTCGAACTCACAGAGATTCGCCTGCCTCTGCCTCCCGAGTGCTGGGATTAAAGGCGTGTGCCACCATCGCCCGGCTAGCTACTAGTACGTTAAATCTGCCAAAAACGCTTTGCTGGAGGAAAAGGCTTGGAAGAGCCAAACCACCACAGGGTTGGGGCAGGGGTGGGTGTGGCCATAGACCAGGGCACCTGGGCACTGACTTTCGGCTTCTAAACTGCCTGCTTCAGGGTTCAGGGTAAGAGCTGTGTTGGGAGTAGGGAAGCAAGCAGACCTTTGGCAGGGGCAGCCTCTATCCCCTCAGTGCCAAGAAGGAGGCAGGCGGATGTGGCGGAAAAGCCAGGCTTCCTGAGATGTCCCAGTGAGGATGAGGTGAGCGTAGCTCAGCCTCCAGGGTGCTTCTCTTTGGAAAGCCCACCGGCCTTGCTCTATGTGGCCTGTTGCAGACTGAGGC
The DNA here is from genome assembly GCF_000317375.1 of Microtus ochrogaster. NCBI lineage: Eukaryota > Metazoa > Chordata > Mammalia > Rodentia > Cricetidae > Microtus > Microtus ochrogaster. Next base: position 83,516,488 of record NC_022014.1, on the reverse strand, counting down.
CCTTTTGAGTGGTCAGATGCCTTGCAGTGTCCTTTGGCCCCCTTTGCCCTGCCTGTGTGGGTCACTACCGTGGCATCACATCTGGGCTGACGTCGCCCCGTGTAAGCAGTTCAAAACGTGTATGGAGACCAGTGGTCACCTTCTCTGCCCAGCCCCTTGGTGTTGGCTTCCCTGGTCTCCCCGCCACACACACCCCGTAACCTCATTTCTGGCCCTTTGCCAACCCTTTTCCTGGAGTCCAGAGCAAACCCTGATGAGCACGTGGCCGCTGCCCCAGACCTGCTGACTGGCCCTGCATGTGTCCATCATCAGGTAGCACCGAGCTCCTGGCCCTGTCTTCTAAAGGGCGCCTGATCTCCTGCGTCCTGGACTTGAACTCTGAGGTGCCTGTGCCTGCCAAAATGGCTGTGGCAAATGCAGGCCAGAAAATTAAGGAGCTACTCTTGGACATCGGTGATGTCTCCGAGAGGTGAGCTGCGGGCTCGGGCTCAAGCCGAGCCTGTGTCTTGTCCTTGGGAAGCAGCATCCTGGGTGGCACTGATCCAGGCTTGGCGGTCTGCGGGCCTTACAGCCTTGTGACTTGTTGAGGATATTCCCGTAGGGCTACCGGCTACTGTCTGTCATACTGTCACTGAGGAGTGTCGCGAAGGGAAGAGGGAGCCATTCGTGTGCACACGGGGTGATTTGTAGGGCTAGCTCATCTGTAACAGGCGTAAACCGGTTCAGTGTCTCCTCCATCCCGTCTTGCCTCCTATAGACAGGGAAAGACCCGCTCCTTGGGCCGAGGAGCTACTCCCGTGCTCCGTGCTCCGAGAGCTTTACCCAGATATGGCTCCCTCTGCTGTGGTCTCAATCTCCTGGGTGTCATGTCTGTGCCTTGCAGAGTGTCCTTCCTGAAGAAGGCTGTTGACCAGCGCAACAAGGCCATAACAAGTCTCAACGAGGCCATGAATGTGAGCTGTGCCCTGCTGTCCAGCCAGGACGGTGCCCGGCCCATCTCGTGCACCATCGCTACCTCCTGGAGCCGCCTGGAGCTGCGAGACATGCTGATGGCCACCTGTACACTGGAGAATAGCAGCAGCTTCAGCCTGGACCAGGGCTGGACCCTGTGTATCCAGGTGCTTACTAGTTCCTCCGCCTTAGACCTAGATGGGGCTGGTTCAGCTTTTACCTACACCATTCCAGTGGACAGACTTGGCCCGGGCAGTCGGCGGGAAGTGACGCTGCCCCTGGGTCCTAGCGAGAGTGGCATGCTCGACCTGCCAGTGACCATGTCCTGCTGGCTCTACTATAGCCTCAAGGAAGTGGTGGGTGGGGCCCTGGCCCCCTCCGACCCTCTAGAGGTCCCCTATCTGGAGAAGCTCCCTCTCAATCTTCCTAAGCAAGAGGGTGTCTGCCTGCCCCTGTGCAAGCGCACGGTGGACATGCTGCAGTGTCTGCGCTTCCCTGGCGTGGCCTCACAACCCGCGCAGGCGCCCTGCATGCCTGGCTCTGCCTGTGAGCCCGTGGAAACCTTCCTGAAGGCCTGCCAAGCCCCCGGCAGTGAGCCAACTGGCGCTGCCTCCCTCCGGGCCAAGTACCTGCCTCCATCTACAGCGTCCATCAGGGTGTCCGCGGTGCTTCTCAGAACTGCCCTGGAGGACGGTCACTCAGGTTGGTGGCACTACTGGCTTCACTTTGGCCTCAGGGCCCTGCAGCCTGTGGAAGCAGGATGTTCCTCTCTCCCTGTGGCTCCTATGAGTTCCGCTACCTCCTGATTGCTGTAGGAGTCTTGTGTCGGGTCTTGTGTGTTTTTTAAAACCTGTGCGGAGGTACAACCTAAGCGGTGGCAGATGCCACCAAAGAACAGCTTGGTGAGCTCTCACACATGGAGCACCAGAAGCTGGTCTGTCTGAGATCTGCGAGAACACTTGGCCGGGCTTTTGTTCCCACAGTGTGCTGAACTGTCTGTATTGTTTGGTGCTGGGTCTGTGGCAGAAGTGTCCTGGTTGCTGGTACCTCTGTCCTGCCACTAGTGGATGTCAGATTGTGTGTCTGGCTTCACTCTGTCCTGGGGAGAGCTGAAGCTGTCTTGTACAGCATTTATGTCTGTGCACCAGGGCGCAGTTAGGACTGTAGCCTGTGCCTTGTAGGACCTCCCCGAGTGGGCTTCTAAGTGGGCTTCTGGGTCCATGGTTCCTGATGACCCCCTATGCCTACCTGCCTCTCAGGTAACTGGCTTAGCTCCCTGCTTGTGGTGGGACTGTGGGCCCTTGGGACACTTAGGTGGATTGGAAAGGGGACATTTGAGGGAAGCCACACGGGTGCCGTTTTACACCCCAGCAGGCGCCTTTCTCTTCCAGGTTTCCACCTGTGCAGTGCTACGCTGCAGTGGCTCCTTGCCGAGAACGCTGCCGCAGCTGTCGTGAGGGCCCAGACCCTGTCCTCCATCCAGGGCGTAGCCCCAGATGGTACTGATGTCAACCTCATCGTCCGTGAGGCAAGCAGGGGTCACTCCCGTGTGCTTGGGATGGGCCTCAAGGCCCTCAGTCCTCCGTGGGTCCCTGGCCCATCACTCATGGAGAGTTTCTCTCACCTGCCTCTCAGTCTCGTCTGCCCCACCAAGACTGGGTCCCTGGGAGGACCAGCCCTGTCTAATCCATCACGGGCCCCGCTACGGTCACAGTGGGCAATAAGTACAGTATTGTTGGTTGACCATCCCAAGCCAGTAGCAGCCCACCTGTTGGACCACCAGAGGGTGACGGGCCCCTTTGAGGATCCTCAAGTGAGACAGCCCATCCCCTCAGCCTTTCCTTCTCTTACACCCTCTTTTTGGGGTCCTCCTAGCAGTCAGGATCCCCTGCAATGGAGACTCTTGGAGAGTAAGCCGTGTCTGCCAAGAGCCGTGGGCCCTACTCCCAGAACTCAGGGAATGTTAGTTATCAGGCCGTGTCCTCCAGACTCCTTACCTCACTGGCCAAGGCTAAGAATGAGCAGTGGTCCTGGCCAGTGGACAGAGTCCATGCTTACATTGATGGCCAAGACCTTTCTGTAGCCCCCAGGCTCTGGTCTTACGCCACTGTGTAAAGAGCAGGCCAGGGCTACCCAGCCTCAGCCTGTGGAGTCAGCACCATCAGGACCCCCTGGAGGGTGCTGAGAGACAGGCACTTTAGCCCTCACTCCGTTCCTAGCATAGAGCCAAGCTTAGCTTAGGTCTTGGTGCAGCTCAGAATGAGGTGGTTCCCACAGGACTGGGTTCCGAGTCGTCCTCGTACGGCTGCCCCTTGCAAATAGGCTTCTTACTCGGGTTCCCCAGCCTTCCCGCCTTTAAAATGCGCAGCTGCTCAGGGCCTCATGTGTTGCAGGTAGCTGTGACTGATCTGAGCCCTGCAGGGCCCATCCAGGCCGTGGAGATCCAAGTGGAGAGCTCCTCTCTGGCCAACATGTGCAGGGCGCATCATGCCATCATCAGACGCATGCAGGTACCGCAGCCAGCGGAATCTGGGGCTCGGGAACAGGCTCTGCAGGCGGAGGCAGCCATCTGGGTTTCATCTGTGGACCCACACGGCTGCTGCAAGCAACATGGTATCTTGCCACCTCTGCGCAAACGACACTGTTCTCCAGGGGTGGCATCAGCTCGTGTCCCCTGGAAGTTCAGAAATGGCTGAGTCTGTGTCTGATCTGTCTGTAGTCATTACCTGTCATCCTAGGCCAAGGAACTGCCCAGCGAGGTCCTAGGTTCAGAAAGAACTGCTCGAGCACAGAGTCTCCCTTGGTGCCCGTCTGCATGGCTCTGTTCCCTCCCACACACACAACTGAGGCTGGTGTGGCCTGGGCTCAGGCAAGGTCTGCGGTGGCCACCAGCAGTTCTTCAGTTAGTTCTTGGCTGTAGCCTCCTCCAGAACCCTTCCCTGTGTGCCTTAGCATTGCTTCCCGAGCCGACAGGTACTCTGTGGACGGAGGGCCAGGTGCAGGTGCTAGCTGCTCTCAGAGCTGGAAGGTCAGCCCTAGCACATGACCAGCGATCAGTCACCTCGTCCTGGGCCAGTTGTGAAGTGAGCGGTGTAACAGTAACTGGACGTAGCAAGGTTGAGGCTTCGTGTTGTCGGGAGTTCAGGCCCCATGCTGTAGACTCCAAAGCAGTGGCGCCACCAGCCAGCCCCCAAGAACTTCTGCCAGCTTTTACCCAAATTTCCCATAATAAGGACACAGTCACGTAGGAGTAAGGCCACCCTAGTGACTTTATCGTGGTCTTCTGCAAAGACCCCATCGCAAAAAGGCTGCCTTCAGAGGAACTCACGTCAGGACTTGGTTTGTGATTTCAGGGGGACACAGTCAATCCTTGGTAGGGAATCACATGGCACAGCTGCCCCCAGACTGCAGGACCAGCCAAACATCGCCGTGGTCCGTAGACAGGAATCTCCCCAACCTCTAGGACCTTGCCTGATACTAGCTTCCCCTTAGACAGCATTCTCTAGGACCCTAGGTGGATGCTCAGCCTAGGCAGGTCTGCCTCTGGGAGCCTTTGCTCATATCTGAAAAGGCCATTTAGCAAGCTAGACTGCTTTCAGGAAGAGAGAATGAACTCCAGCCCTGAGTGAGCCTGCAGAGGGTATGAGCAAATTTATCAGATGGGTTCTGCCTAAGGCCCAGCCCAAAGTCTGTCTGAGCCACAGAAGTGAGACAAGGGTTTAAAAGGGCTCTTTAAGGTGGGCATTGTAGCATACAGTTCCAGCACTTGGGAGATAGAGGCAGGCGGATCTCCATGAGTTCGAGGGCAGCCAGGGCTGTTATACAGAGAAGCCCTGTCTTAAAAACAAACAAACAAAAAAGGTCCCTTTGTTCAGGCCTAGTGGTACATTCCAAAATCCTAGCAGTTGGTCGATTGTGGCAGGAGGATCAGGAATTCAAGGCCAGCCTAAGTTTCATAGCAAGTTTGAGGCTCCTCTGAGTTATTTAAGGCCCTGACTTAAACTCCAGAAACGTCTCTCTTAGTGACTGTTGGTGAGGGCTGTTGCTGCTCTGAGGAGGAAAGTCCTGGGGAACAGGGTGGGACAGATAAGGAGTGGTCACCGTGTCACTGCTACCTGAAGGGCGTGAAGATCCTGGCCTCTGAACCCAGGCATCCACTCTGGGAAGCATCCTCCAGTTCCTGCCCCCCAACCCTTCTGTCCCCCAGACTATGGTCACAGAACAAGCTGCCCAAGGCTCCAGCCCACCTGACCTCCGAATGCAATATCTACACCAGATCCACGCCAACCACCAGGTGAGCCCCAGTTCCTGGGTATGAGGAGTGTCCCCAGATGACGTGTAGGGAAGACAGGACTTGAGGGGCACCAGCCTTGTGGGGCTGCCCAGTTTTCAGTGTGGGCTGGGTTCTCTGGATGGGGTCAAGATGTATAGGGCGTGTCCACTTCCTGCTTCCCTGGCCGTACCCACGTGGCTGTGTGTCACATATTTAAGGCCCTGTGACCCATCTCCCACCTCCCAAGCACAAGGTGTTCCTAGGTGGGGTACGGGCTGAGCTGCACTGCTGTCCGCAGGAGCTGCTGCGCGAGGTGCAGACCCTGCGTGACCAGCTGTGCACCGAGGATGAGGTCAGCTCCTACAGCATAGCCCAGAAGCTGCTGCAGGTTTACAGGCAGCTCCGCAACCCTAGCCTTGTCCTGTTGTGACCAGGTATGCCCTAGTCCTCTGTGTGCTGACCTTTGTGGTTCTGCCCGGGTGGGGAAGGATGCCCCAGCCAGGAGGGCTGAAAAAGTGGGGTGTGAGAAAGATTTGGGCAGTGTCTGAACCCACAAGGCTTAGCCGCCTCTTATGTCTGCCTCCTCCCGGACAGCTGCTGGCCAGCTTCTCCTCACTGCGGGACACGCTCCAGGCTGAGTTCTGGGGCTTGTTGGGCTACACCCCTGTACTGGAACCTCTGCACCTCCAATGGGAAGGATCGGTGCCCAAATACTTGGGCCATGGAGACACAGGGTTACTGGAGTTCAGACTTGAGGGTGTGGGACTGTTCGGTTGCTGACCCCACCACACCCCAGGAGCACTGGCCGCCTCTCTGGAGCCACCGGGGGCAGAGAGCTCACTGCAACCAAAGCACAAAGACCGAGGGAGGGCTCCCCTAAACTGCCCGCTGCCTGAGCTCTCCTCCCCCAGCTGGGCCTTGCCCTGCTGCTGGTGCTGTTTTCACTATGGGGGAAGAGCGTGTCTGCAGAGCTGCTGTGAGTGCCGTCTGTGCCGTGGTGTGCCGGCAAACTGCCCTTTCCTGATGTCCCCCGTGTCAGCTGGCGTCTGCTCCCTTCCCGCCCCTCACCCTCTTCAGAGTCCACTGCGCTCTGTGCCGGTGGTGGGCAGCCCTTCCCAGCTACCCTCCCCCGGGGCTCCTGCGGCCACTTGGGGCCCGAGATCTGCACCTCAAGGTCTGGACGCTGAGCTGCCACCGTCACAACACAGGGTATTTACGTGGGCGTTTGTCCATCCTCCAGGACAGAGTCCTCCATGGAGGAGGCAGTTAGGAGATGGAATGGCCTCTCTTGACACCGCCCGGAGTCTGTACAAGTCTTTTGTAACAAGGTGCTCACCGCCAGGGTTGCCAGCTTACCTCACCTGCTGGCCTGCTAAGAGCCCTGTCCGTAGCTGGTCCCTCAGTCTACCCTTGCCAACTCCTGCGTGGGAGCCTCTAGCTGTGTCGTAGCGTGCATGAGTGTCTGCTCTGAACCAGTTAGAGAGGCCGGCTCAGCCCACAGGACGGGCGGCCTGCCTGGGAGCAAAGAGGGTCTGCCGGGCTGAGCTAGCTTCTGTCCGTCACAGCTGACTTTTCTGGTGTCCCCTCCTTGCTGTTATAGTCCACAGAAATTGCCAGGTTTGTCTTTAGCCTAAACTCCAGCAGGTTGGGAGCTGAGGCACGTGTCCTCAGGGATTGCTGGTGATGTCACCTCATCAGCCTCCCTGGGCCCCTGGACACATCTGGACTTGGACTTGTTATTCTTAGCACTGAGAATTGGTAGGGCCCGGCACCAGGCTCAGATGGCCACTGGAGCTGAAGAAACACCAGGCTTAGCCGGGCAGTGGTGGCGCACGCCTGTAATCCCAGCACTCGGGAGGCAGAGGCAGGCGGATCTCTGTGAGTTCGAGGCCAGCATGGTCTACCAAGGGAGTTCCAGGACAGGCTCCAAAGCTACAGAGAAACCCTGTCTCGAAAAACCAAAAAAAAAAAAAGAAAGAAACACCAGGCTTAGCTGAGAATCTCACTTGAGTGTCGTCATGGAGTCAGGGCCACCATGTTTCACCTGGGTCCCCTGGTCTTGTCCAACACCTGTGTGCTGTCCCCCATTCATGCCAGACACCGCAGGCCTGGACCACCAGGTTCTGAGACCTCGCGCACCCGGGGAAGCCACTTAGGTCAGCTCCAAGAGTCAATAGGGATGTGTCCTGGTGTGTGACCCTGGTTGCTCTGGGTAAGCGAAGGGGGAGTGGGGGTGGGGGTCTGGCCATAACTTCCTTCCCAGCATGCCTCCTGCCTTTCCCTGCAGCTATACATTGCCTCCCCACCCCAACACACGCTCTTGTCTTAGACTTGCAGCTCTCTGTGGGTCTCATTTGTCCTGGGTAGTTGGAGAGGACGTTAGGGTCCCAAGAAGGATCAGGTCTACCTAGGTTAGGATGGCCTTCCTTAATCTCTGACCCAAAGCCTAACAACTGCTGGAGCGAGGTGAGGTGAGGGGTCTGGCAGCCCCCGCTTCCAGCCATGGCCCTGCGTCTTAGGTCGGTAGAAGGCGAGGAGAGCCTTGCTCAAAGGGGCAAAGGGTTTCCTATGGGTGGGGTCCCAGGGCTGAGCAGTTGGAACCCTGAGACTCTAGGGTACGAAAAGCCCACGGCAGCTGCGCAACAAAGGTTTAATGGTGGGGCTGTGGGGTCGGCCCCTGTGAGTCCTCAGTATTCCCAAAGAGCTTCCCCTGTAGGCAGGTCTGCGTCAGCGCGCAGCAGCCCGGAAGCGCCGCCGCACAGGTATTTGCCACTGAGGGCGCGGATGGCAAGGCGGCCACGCTCTCGGAACTCGAAGAGGAAATCCTCCGCCAGGTCACCGTCGCTGCACACGCTCCCGTGGCTGCCAACGTACCAGAAGCCAGCTCCGCGGCCTGGGGGCAAGGCTGGAGGTCGGCGGGGGCCCGGGCATCCCCTGCCCCCCATTGCCTCCCCGCAGCCTGCGTTCCCGCACCTCTGATCTGATAGGCGCCATCCCTGAAGCTCAAGTGGAAGACATCGTAGGTGGAGCGGTTGGTGTCCAGCTGGTTGGATCCCCGGCGGTGGCAGACGAAGCCGTCCAGGCCACGCAGCACCAGGATGGGGCGGTTGATGAGTTTGAGGATGAACAGCTCGTCTCCACCTAAGGGAGAGGACGGAGTGGACCACTCTTGCCCCTGGCTACCATATGCAGGCTGCGGACTTGGGGTTCCGGGGGTCCTTAGATGTTGCTAATGTACAGGTGTTGAGAAAGCACCCTGGGTTCCCCAAAGACAGTAAAGGAGAAGACACCCTGGATCTGACTTCCCTGATGAATGAAATGGGGAGGGACCTCAGATGCACTGACCCGGGGTGGAAAGCTGCCCAACTTACAGAACGCAGAGAGCGCTCACCCACAAAGTCACTGATGGCGGCCAGCTGCCCGTTTTTCTTCATGCACACATAACGACCGTTGCTGGCTTTAAGTGCCACCCGCCGGCCGTGCCATTCCATTTCAAACATGGTGTTGGCAGAACTGAGGGAAGGGCAGGCAAGATCTCAGAGAGGAGCGGAGTTTGGTCCCCTTTTCCTCCATGGGTTCCAGGGATGAGACAGAAGCCCGCCCTCTGCAGAAACACCCATGGCCACCTGGAGCTACTCCCCACCCCGGTGAACATTTGCTATCTAGGCTGCTAGTCTCATAGCTCAGGGTGCCAGTGGTGATGACGGTGGTGACAGAAGTGGTCGAGGTCACCGGGGGCAGTGGCGCACGTGCCTCCAGTCCCAGCCCTCGGGAGGCAGAGACACACCTCTGGGTTGGAGGCCAACCTGGTCTATATAGTGAGTTCCAAGGCTACACAGTGATCTCTGTCTCAAAAATAATAAAGGGGGGGGTAGTGATGGTCATGTTTGTGAGTGATGGTGATGGTGGCAGTGACGGTAGAGATAAGGACAGGTGCACTCACACTTGTGTGGCTGTGGCCTGAAGGCCCCCATGAGTGACCAGGGTCCAGTAGCCCCCAGTGCTGGAATAGAAAGTACACTTCTTTGTCTCCTGGTCAATTTGCATCAGGAAGGTCTCGTGGTCCAGTTCTTCGTCCTGATTGGCTGAGACATTGACTCCTGGAGGGAGAAGACAGTGAAGCTCCTCACAACTCCTGGGAGGCAAGAGATGGGGAAACTTGGGAAGCCACAAAGCCGGAGGGAGTCTCAGCTAGAGCTCTCGGGTGTCAGAGAAGGACCATTTAGGGACCAGTGCACCCCACAGGCGGCCTCTAAAGGGTGGACTCCTGACCCAGCTCTTCCCTCCCTCCCCTGAATAGCATCTCATGCTGGCAAATCCCCGTTCTGCTAATCAGCGAGCAATCTGCTCGTTGCTGCTCTCTGGACCCCAGATTCACAGCAACCCGTTTATAATTCGCTCTTAAGCTGCTGGGGGCAGGGGGGTTCTGACCTTCCCCCTGAGGTGACCTAGATCGGAGCCAGGGACTAGGAGCCTACCTACCGCCCACACAGGAGCCCTAGGGGAAGGCAGGCTGCCCAGGGCCCGCCCAGGGTTTGTGTAATGGAACAAGTGTTCCATGTCCTGGCTCAGCATGCAGGCACCAAAGCCTCCTCAGGATCATCCCTAAGCTCTGGCCCCCTCCCACAAACCCATCAGGTTCCTGGCATCCGGATACTCTGAAGAGTATGGCAGGTAGAACCTCCTGGAGCCCTAGGGCTCAAGGGGTAACAAGTGAGGAGGGAGGGACAAAGCCTGTCTGTAGGGCCACAGCGGAGCCAGCCCTGCCCTGCTGGAGAGAAGGGGAGCAACCATAGCAGCTCCTAGTGGAGACCCTGAGATCTATGAGATCTACCGCCCTTCTCTACTCCTGGGGACTGTGCCCAGCCATATTCACCCTGAATCACTGCTTCCTTGCAGAAAAGCAGCCAGCCTATCCCAGGAAAGGGCCCAGCAGTTTGTTTCGTTTTGTTTTGTTTGAGATTTTATTTACCAAGTATACAATGTCCTGACTGCGTGTACCCCTGGAGGCCAGAAGAGGGCACCAGATCTCATTACAGGTGGTTTTGAGCCACCTTGTAGTTGCTAGGAATTGAACTCAGGACCTCTGTATGTGAGATCAGCCAGTGCTCTTACCTCTGAGCCATCTCTCCAGACCCCAGCAGTTTGATTTTTTAAGTTTTTGTTTTTCAAGACAGGGTTTCTCTGTAGCTTTGGAGCCTGTCCTGGAACTAGCTCTTGTATACTAGGCTGGCCTTGAACTCACAGGGTTTAGTTTTTATGTGCATGAGTGTTTTGCCTGTGTGTATGTCTGTACCACTTGTGTGTAGTGAACTCAGGGGTCAGAAGAGAAACTCAGATCTCCTGGTACTGGGAATCAAACCTGGGTCTTCTAGAAGAGCAGCTTGTGCTCTTAACTCCTAAGCTGTCTCTCCAGACCTGGCCCAACTGTCTTTTTAACTGTCCCCATCTCTGCCAGCTTCAGCATTGTAGTAATGGTTGCTGAGCTGGACAGGTGGAACCAAGGCCACCCCTAACCTCATGAACCAATCCACATGGCAAACAGAAGTCAATGGGAAAGTCTGGGTAATGAGTCTCATGGATGAATGCAACAGGGCGCAGGACAAGTGGCCTTTCAACAGAGCCTCTTGCAGGGACAGAGGGCAGAACCAGGTCAAAGGACTTAGCTGGGCATGCCAACTCGCACATTCATTGTCTTCAGCCATTGCCACATGTCCGTGTCACATGCCAAGGTGCTGTGTCCCCATATCACCCTCTGCAGACAGAATGCTACCAAGCATCTTCCTCCTCGTGGTCACCTGCTTCTAGGGAGCTGACCCGGCAGTGGGCGATCCCAGAGTCCAGACGGCCCGGACGGTGGGTGTGGGGCATGCCTGATAGGATTCATGAGGGGCTGAGTCTGTCTGTTGCCAGCAGAAACAATGTTCATAGCTGCGCTGCGCGTGAGCCCTGCTGTGACCATGAGGGCAGGGACAGGTGGAGGCTATGGTTGGGGCAGTAAAGAAGTCCAGTGGGGCTGGAGAGATGGCTCAGAGGTTAAGAGCATTGCCTGCTCTTCCAAAGGTCCTGAGTTCAATTCCCAGCAACGACATGGTGGCTCATAACCATCTGTAATGGGGTCTGGTGCCCTCTTCTGGCCTGCAGGCATACACACAGACAGAATATTGTATACATAATAAATAAATAAATATTAAAAAAAAAGTCCAATGGGGGAAGCTGCACACTGATGACTCACAGGCAGCTCCTGACTTGGAGACAAGTTTGGGGCCAGGACAAATAGACCCAAATCCACCACTTAGACTACCTTGAACCCAGAATCACTTCCACCCGGACACATCCGTCCCAAGGCTGGGACAGCTGGCAGCATCACCAGCCCAGGGAAGCTTAGGAGATCACTCACGAAAGGGAAGGACTCACAACAGGTTCATCAACATGCCGAAAAGAGGTCAGTGAGGTGGCTGAGCAAGACAAGGTGCTCGCTGCGAACGCCTGACAATCTGGGATTGGTCCAGGGATTCATGTAAAGGAGGGTGGAGAAAAATGACCCCTACAAGTGTGTCATGGCATGCTGTGTGCCTCTCTCTCTCTCTCTCTCTCCACACACACACACACACACACACACACACAATTTTATTTATTTTTTTCAGAATAGGATCTCATATGTAGCGCTGGAACACACTGTGTACACCAGGCTGGTCCCAAACTCACAGAGATCCACCTGCCTCTGCCTTGAAAGTACTAGGATTAAAGGTGTGCACCACCACACCCAGCTAATAATAAAAGCTAAAAGACAAAAGCAGCCTGGAGAAACTGCTCAGGGTTTAAGGACATTTCATTCTTGCAGAGACCTGAGTCCTGTCCTCAGCACCCTTACCCAGTTGTCTATGGCCACCTATAGCTAGTGTTCTAGATGACCCGACACCCACTCTGGCTTCTGCAGGCACCTGAGCTCCCGTGTGCACACCCCTCCCGTGCGCACACCCCTCCCGTGGGCACACCCCTCCCATGCGCACATATACACACACTTTTTTATCTTAAAGGCTGAAAAGTAATCCACACAGACAAGATCCTACCCAGTGCCTTGACTTTTTTCTTTAGTGCTGGGGATGGAACTCAGGGTGTTGTACACAGAAGGCCAGTGCTCCCCAGAGTTC
>NC_022014.1:83502245-83503550 GCF_000317375.1 Microtus ochrogaster | reverse complement strand
TCCTCCTCCTCCTCCTCCTCCCCAGGAAGGACTCCACCACCACTGCTCCAGCTAGCTTGCTTAGCTAAGGACCGTGGACATCTGAGCCTTCTCTGGGCCAGATGGTGTGACTGGACAGCGGGACTGGTGTTGGGGAAGAGGGCCACATGCTGGTGACTGTATCTGCCATTGCTCCAGACTGGCCTGAAAGCCATGACTGCATCCAGAGGGCCTTGGCAGGCTGGCCTCCCACATGGGTGGTCATAAGGTGCCCGAAGAGAAGGGTTATCTGCATACTATAACAGTGAGCACTGGCATGACCGGCTCATGGAGGCTGGTTATCTGCATACTATAGCACTGGCGTGATCGGCTCATGGAGGCTGGTTATCTGCATACTATAGCACTGGCGTGATCGGCTCATGGAGTCTGGTTATCTGCATACTATAGCACTGGCGTGATCGGCTCATGGAGACTGGTTATCTGCATACTATAGCAGCTAGCATACAGGCTCATGGGCGCTGCCCTTTCTCTGGCAAGTGCTATTATGAAAGGGGTCTCAGCGAGTAGGGAGGGGCATTCCCTGCCTCACATCCTCTTTTGAGTTTATAGAGAGTTCTCAGGTCAGGGTGTGTCTCAGTACTTGGGGGTGCATGAGCTCAGAACCCATGATGGAAACAATTCTACTTTCTGACCTGGACCAGGGTTATGCCGGTAGCCTAGGGCCTCTCAGACCTCTCTCTGGCTTCCTCCTGGGGCAGTAGGAACACCGTGTTTACCCCAAACTACTCAGGTGTCACACAAGTGACCAGTAGCCAAGCCACACCCTGCAGGTAGAGATGGCGCCTTTGCCCTAGAAGCCCAGGTCCTGGGCAAGGTTGCCTTGGCTTGTGTCTGCTAACACTGAAGATAACCATGAACTCTCCCACTCTTGGGGCACCCCAAGGTTCCCATTGGTCAGGCATATGAGAGTCATCCTTGCTTTGCCCTGGCCCCTCCCTTATCTCCCCCAAAGAGCAGAAAGGGGGGCAGCAGAAGAGCAAGAAAGAGCAGGGCCTCCCCAGCCTCTTCGACCTTCCCACTGTCCCCAGACTCTGCCGATGTCTCACTGCACCCCTCCAGTCTTAGAGACAGTGGCAGCCCAGCGGGCATTCGCCAGGCGTCCAGAGAGAGCCAGCAGACCTCAGTGGGCTTGTGCGCTCACCCTGTCTGTGGAAACACCCATCTCCAGTGGACATACACCCACCACAGCACATGTGATACACACACGACAATGTCAGCTGCACACAAACACACACAACCCAGCACATGTGACACATAGCACAATGT
>NC_022014.1:83492681-83502050 GCF_000317375.1 Microtus ochrogaster | reverse complement strand
CACACAACACAATGTCAGCTGCACACGGATGCACACACACAACCCAGCACACGTGGCACACACATGTGGCACACGACACAATGTCAGCTGCACATGGATGCACCCTACCTTGCCTCACAGAGACGTAGCGGTGGTTGGCAGCCACCAGCACCACCTGTGGGTGACTTTGCTCCAGATCGAAGAGTTCATCCTTGCCGGGCCTCGTGTTGCGGCCAGCCTTGAGTGTGCCAGCAGGTCCCACGGGTGCCAGGTAGCGGCCATCACAGTCTTTGAAGGCGAGCTTGCCCGCCTTAAACTCTAGCGTGTAGCAGGCACGGGCTTCGGGCTCCCAGACAAGGTGGCCATCGCTGCGCAGGTAGCGGCTGTCGTAGGACTTGAGGCAGTACCGCCTACTCTGGAAAATGAGGGTGAGCAGCGCATCCACACCCCACGGCATGTCACCATCGGCCGCCATCTCGTCCTCCTGCAGACACAGGTGCACGTAGCGCCTACGGCTCACGCTCAGCAAGTGAGCCTGTGGGTGGATGGCCAGGTGCACAGTCCACAGCTCTGCCGGGGAGATCGCCGTCGCAAAGCAGGACAGTTGGTCCTCAGTTCCGCCAAAGAAGCGGCCGTGCGGCTCCGACTGCAGTACCCAGCGCCCGTCAGGCTGCGGCAAGACCAGGAAGCGGCAGTCACGGCCTGGCCGATCCATCTCACAGGCCACACGCCCATCTTCTTCTGCCGACAGGTAGCGGCCCAGGTGGCTGCTGCGGAACAGCACAGCAGTGCCCTGCCCTGGGTCAGGCTCCAGGACCCACGTCTGCTTCCTCTTGAGGCTGGACGCTGAAGCGTTGACCTTGAACCCAAAGCTCTCTGCTGTCAGATAGCGGTTGGCATCGTTGACGAGGCCAAACTGGATCTTCAGCACCTGGTGCAGCCCGTTGGTTGGCATCTTCAAGGCTAGTCACGTAGCTTCAGGGGCCTGGGACACTCTCTCTAAGTGTTCAGGGGCCCTGTGGCCCCCCCAGAGGCCCAGCTCTGTTTAGCTGGCCCTTGGCCCCCAAGCCTAGCCAGTGACATGGATACTACCTGCTCCAACGCTGCCTGCCTCTGTCTTGTGGCCTTGGCCACCCAGGCAGATCTTACATGGCCAGTGGGCAGCCGAGGGCGGGTGAGGGGGGCGGATCAGAGACGCACCAGCTAGAAGGAGTAGCCTCTTGCTTTTACCCGCAGCTTGGATTTCAGAGGCTCCTGGAGAGCACCAGGGCCAGAGCCTGAAGCCCAGCAGGACAAGAGCAAGACTGACCACCTACTTGTCCTCACCCACCGCCGTCTAGATCCTATATCCTATCTTGTGGGTCCCACTCCTCTTAGCTTCTCTTCTTACTGCCTCTTGCTTCAGGGCCTTCCACCCCCCAGCTCAGACCCCCAGTCCAGCCCAGCTCTTTCCCAAGGCAGAAAAAGCAGCCAGTGGAAAACTCACAGCAGGGCGGCAACCTGATCTCAGCCCTCCACCCTCAGCCAGATCCTCTGCAGGATCCAATTACTGCATCTCTGATTCCTGCCGCCAGGAGCAGGAAGGCCCCCTGTAGCATGCAGCCCCATCCTGGCCCGTGGTTCCTACCCTCGTGTGCGGCCCTGGGTCTGACGCTGTCCCTGTCCGTGGGCTAGAAGGCAGCAGGAAGGGTGGCAGGACCAGTAGTAAGGCTGGGACACCCTGACCCTGACCAGGGATGGCAGCGCGGAGACAGGCAGTGTGCCCTGATGTTCCTGGTCCTCTAGGTTCCGAAAGAGCAGCCTCAGATGATACACTAGGGAGACCATGTGATGCTCACATTCGGGACTGCCTTGTGCGGGAACACACCCCTGTAGCAGGCAAAGAACCAGGTGTACCAGGGTTCCTATGTACTCTGCCAACTATTGGGGTGTGTGATGTTTTTCCCTTCTGTGCAGGGGGCTCAAGGTGATCTAGCTTCAAGGGCCTTCAGCAGATCTGGGGATCCCATTACGGCTGCTTAGATCAGAGGGGGATGCGGGCTTGACTTGTGGCCTTTACAGACTTGAGAACAGGGGGCTGTGTGGGGCACAGTCTCCCCCATATTTCCAAAAGTGCCGCACGGAATCCAAGAGGGGGAATGGGGCGTGCACTTGTTCAGATTCTGGAAGCTGGCCACCCATGACCCCTGGCTCCTTTTCACCCTGGGACCCCCTGGCTGCACCCTCTCCATCCGGCATCCGAGGAAACTTGGAGAGTGTCAGTGGCCCTGCTTAGGTTTACCCACGTTCCTGTGTGCTGCACCTGCCTCAGGGGACCAGAGCCAAGCAGGGAACTGGAGCTGCCTGTCCTGGGCCTGAGCCAGAACTGGTGTCTTCTTCCTCATAACGGGGCATGATTGTTGTGGACTGGGAAGCCCACGACAGCGTGTGAAGGCCTTCCTGGGGGTCAGTCATAGGAGGGTGTGGAGCGGTTCCGGCCACGGCCCCAGTCCTGTCATCCTCCTGGGCTCTTCCCCCTCAAGTGACCACCGTGGTCGGGGACTCACACAGGGGCAGGCAGAGTGTGCAGAGGATGAGGCAGAGCCATCAGCACACGGCAACACTGAGGAAGGAAGGGAACTGGCCTCGATGGAGTGCTCAGGATGGGACTCACGACAGAGCGTGTGCACACTCTCCCCTGTGACCACACCCCTGGATGAGGCACCAACTGAAAGTGTGGTCAGGCCGTGTGCCGGTACTGCCCTAGAGACAGTCTGAGGTGACGTGATGTCCAGGCTGTGTCCATGCAGAGACATGTCACCGGCTTGGAGCAGTCCCACTTCAGTCGGGTCCCAGGGGCTAGTTCTGCTGGTCTGTGACGGGGACTGGGGACTGCTGAGAGCTGTGCTCAGTGTGGCCCAGCCAGGCTGCAGAGGAGCCCTGCGTGTCTAGTCTCTCTGATTGGCATAACGGCTTCATTAGCCTGACTGGTGCTGGCAGGGTTCACCGGCATCAGATGCCTAACGGGAGGAGGTCTGGCCGCCAGGCACTAAGTGGCCTGGCTCTGGACAGTCTCCTGATAACGGAGCAAGAGTGTAGGTGGCTGCTCGGTTTGGGGACACTCCCCCGACAGCCTCAGGTGGAGCAGAGCTATTGGCATTGACGTTTGTGTGATGATGGGCTCCAGGGTACATGAGGAGGGTCTCCTTGGAGGGAGGCAGCTCTCTTGGGTCTCACCATCCAGACCTCCACTGCGGTCTCCAAAGGGTGTCTCTCAGATCCAGATCCCATCAGGGGTTCTATCTCAGAGTAGGTGATGCCTAGGTGTCCGACTGATGTTGGGTCTTGTCCCTGTGTTATGAGCTGCGGTTCTGTGGGAAGTTGGACTGCTGTTGGTGCATGTGAAGGTTTGCAGGGAGAGGGGCTGGGCTGAGTCACTGTAGTCACCTGGTGAGCCAGCCCAGCCTCTGAAGATGCTGCCCCAGAGGCCAGCTCAGAACCCTCTTATGGATGCTGGCATAATCCACTCGAAGGCTCCCCTATTGAGGGTTTAGATCAGATTCCAGCTACACACAAGTCTACGGCAGGCTTGATCCTCTGGTCCATCTTCAGGGTACTGAGATGATAAAAAACACACCTTTCTTTTTTCCTTCTTTTTATTTATTTATTCATTTAATTTTTATGCGTATTTGGCCTGTGTGAAAAGGTTGGAGCCATTGGAACTAGAGTTGCAGACAGTTGTGAGCTGCCATATGGGTGCTGGGAATTGAACCTGGGTCCTTTGGAAGAGCAGCCAATGCTCTTAACCACCGAGCCATCTCTCCAGCCCCAATACATACCCTTTATTTTTATTTTTTTGGTTTTTCAAGACAGGGTTTCTGTGTAGCAGCCCTGGCTGTCCTGGAACTCGCTCTACAGATAGGCCAGATGACCTCGAACTCACAGAGATCCACCTGCCTCCACCTCCCAAGTGCTGGGATTAAAGGCGTGGGCCACCACTGCCCGGCTTGCACACCTCTTATCTTGGGTCCGTGTGTGTGTCTGGCACCGTGACCTGTCCAGGCTGCACCCTGGGAATGTCCTCTAGGAGTTCATCTGTCTACCCTGAGCCAGCTAGACCCAGAGGGGAGGACGGTATGCCCAGTGTGCCTGCCTGACCCTACTGCACCAGGTCTGGGCCCCGATGTCAGATGACTGCCTGATGTATGTCTTGGCGGAGGAGCACCTTTGGGGACTCTGAGAGGCCACTGGGGTGAGCAATGCCCCAACCCCTACTTCAGAGAACAGCACACTGTGAGGGGACCAAGCAGGGGGCCATTCTAACCTGAGTCTGAAAGGCAAGGGTCACCTCTGCTGTTAGCCTGGCTATGGCAAGGCTAGGGTCTGAGTTGATGCCCTTCTCCATGAGAGTCCATGGGCAGAGAGTACCCTGGAGGCCCCCAGACTCAAGGTACTCACCACACACCTAGCTCTTAGGAAACCTCTCTCTGAGTGCTGGGGGATGGGTCTCCCTGACTACTAAAGGGCCTCTCTGCCCTAGTTCCAAACCTGCCCCCGAAAGTGTTAATAGTCCCCCAGAACCAGATAAATTCCCACCCCCGTCTAGATTAGCCCAACCTCGGTCTCTTGCCAGCGTACTGCCTACTGCCATGGCAACCAGCATGTGGGCCAGGCTGGGTGCCCAGCAGCACTGAAGCTGGTGGTGTGAGCTGGCACAGGCTTGTCAGGGGTGGGTGTTCCCCCGCGGATGGCCCAGAGCCCTGGGAACTGGGAAACAGCTGGACAGACCTGTGGCCAAGAGCTGGCCTTTCACAGCCCTTCAGGGAGACCAGAAAACCCTGGGACTTCACATTTCCAGAGATGCTCTCCAGCCCCACCCCTCAGCCATGGCAAAAGTTCAGATCCCTGTCCTGCCAACCCCTATAGCCAGCCCCTTCCTGGCCTCCCAGGCTCCCTGGCGCTGCAAAAATGGCAGGCCCCATGCTGCTCAACACTGCCCACACCTTGACTGTCTCACCCTGTACAGGGCGCCTGCTCCTGCCCAGGGTTCAGTTTGGCAGAGGCCCAGGCCCCGCCTCCTGCAGTTCTCTCCCTCCCTGGGCTCTTGAATTAATTTTTCATGCTGGGCTTTCTGCAGTTCCATTTACACAGGGCAAAGTGGGAGGGGCCTCGCATCGTGGACTCTTCCTAGGTTCACTTACTGAGGCCCGCAGGCCTGGTTTAGGGTGACAGGCTCTGCTCAGCGAGGGAGGGGAGTCATGCTAGACAGAGGAGCACGGGGAGGGAGTCTCTTGCCTGCACAGCAGCGAGCGCCTCACCTCCCCCTCCTCCCCCTCCTCCCTCTCCTCCCTGACCCCTGCCTGAGCAAGGCAGCTCATGAAGCACCGGGATTCTTTCTGTTGCTGTTTTCCATTTTTTATTTTATTTTTGTGATTCTGATATAATTAGAGCATGTCTTCTTCGCCTTCCTCCAACCCTCCCAGGTTTCACCCTTTACTCTTTCGAATTCATGGTCTTTCCTCCTTGTTTTGGATTGTTGGTTTTTTTTTTGTTTTGTTTTGTTTTTGTTTTGAGACAGGGTTTCTCTGTGGCTTTGGAGCCTGTCCTGGAACTAGCTCTGTAGACCAGGCTGGTCTCGAACTCACAGAGATCCACCTGCCTCTGCCTCCCGAGTGCTGGGACTAAAGACATGCTCCACCATCGCCCGGCTGCTGTTGTTGTCTTAATTTCCCTGTGTTGTATAGGGAAATCCTCTACTTCGCCAGGGTTGAAATTACAGGTATGTGGGCTGGAGAGATGGCTCGGTGGTTAAAAGCACCGGCTGTTCCTCCTGAGGACCCAGGTTCAATTCCCAGCACCCACATGGAAGCTCACAACTGTCTGTAACTTCAAGATCTGACACCCTTACAGACATGCATGCAGGCAAAACACCAATGCACATAAAATAACAAAAAAGAAATTACAGGCATGTAAAGACATGCCTGGCTAAAAGAGCAGTTTCGACTGCTGCTGTATAGCTCAGTGACAGACTCTTTCCCTACCTGTTAGACACGAGGCCCTTGGGTTTATCTCCAGGTGCCACCAGAGCACAAAACAGTGACAGAAACATCTGTCGTGTATCAACTCCTGTGCCACCCCAGCCCCCTTCACCAACAGAAGTCATGAGATCTACCACCTCTCAGTGTTTTAAAACCTCAAAGCGGTGGTGATGTCTCACAAGCTAAGACAAGAGAGGAGAGACCAGAGGACTCTGCCATGTCAGAGAATCCAAGGCTCCAGCAAGGCTAGGAGTCTCCACGAGGAATAAGGACAGAATGGAGGGTATCACAGCAAGCATGTGATCACAGGGCAGGGAGAGCATTCCTGAGTCCCTGAATGTGTGAGACTCACTGAGGACTAGGTCTGCTCCTAGGAGACAGGTACCTGTGTGGGTAAGGTGAGCCCTCACCACCAGGGGCCACCAGACATCATGCCCAGTTACACAGCAACTTCTGCCTGCCGAGCTCAGCTTGCTCTCCACAAACTAGACCCTCCTTACGTCAGTCCCAGTGTTTCCCCTCCCCCCCAGACAGGGTTTCTCTGTGAAACAGTCTTGGCTGTCCTAGAACTTGCTCTGTAGACCAGGCTGGCCTTGAACTCACAGAGATCTGCCTGCCTCTGCCTCTGGAGTGCTGGGATTGAAGGTGTGTCCTTTGTGTAGGCATGGATGTATGTGAATAGTGTAAATCCCTGGTCTCTGGAGGCCCCACCCCTGTGCCCCTTGCACCTTGACCCCTCCCCGAGGAGGGTCAAGGTAGCCCACCATACCTTGACCCCTCCCCAGGAAAGGTCAAGACCACTCCCCCAGGCTATGATCCCCCAAAAATAAACAACATGGTTTTCCCCTTTTCCCCCTGGTGGTCACTTTGGCGACTTTCTGGTTCACCTCAGGGCCACCAGAGAGCACAGGAGTCCAATTAAACCTGGATATCTTTTCATTTGGTTTGTTTTGATTTGGCTTGATTGGGATTTTGCATGGGCAGAGAGCTCGTGCTAGAAAATATTCCTAACATCTGGAGGTCTGAACAAATATTGACGCTGGGTACCTTTCCGTTGCTCTCTGTTGTTCCCCTACACTTCCTGCCTGGCTACTGGCCAATCAGCGTCTATTATTATAATTGACAGAATACAGACATTTGTCCCACACCACTCCATCTTCCCTACTTGTTTATTTATTATGTGTGTGTGGACCAGAAGACAACTCTGGACTCAGTTCTTCCCCACCTTGCAGAGCGACCTTTCCCTCCTGAGCGGGAAGTCCCAGGGATCCCCCCTCCATTGCCTCTTTCCAAGTGCTGGGATCTAGGATCACAGGCACACACTGCTGCAACCTACTTGTTTTAGGTAGGATTCCTACTGCTGTGGTAAATGTGGGGACCAACAGCAGCTTGGGGAGGAAGGGTTTATTTCACCTGACATCTCTTAGCCCGTCATCCAGAGAAGTCAGTTCAGGCAGAAACCTGGAGGCAACAGATGAAGCAGAAGCCACAGTGTGCTTGTGCTCCATGGCTGATGCTCAGCCCATTTTCTCAGGTCATCAGGTAGTACGGACCGCCCACAGTGGGCAGGGTCCTCCGCACCAGTCACTAATTAAGAACACACCGAGCTCCATCTGCTTGCTCCGCCTCCGCCTCCCAAGCACTGGGATTAAAAGATCTAATTATAGCTGAGCAGTGGTGGCTCACACCGTTAGTCCCTGAACTAGGGAGGGAGAAGCAGGCGTATCTCTGTGAGTTTGAGGCCAGCCTGCTCTACAGAGTGAGTTCCAGGAGAGCCAAGGCTACACAGAGAAACCCTGTCTTGAAAAAGAAAAAGAAAAAAAGACCCATGTGTGCGGTGTGCGTGGCTTGCGTGGTGTGCGTGGCTTGCGTGGCGTGCGTGGCTTCCGTGGCAGTACCCAGAACTGAACATCTTGGAGCTGCTGTCACACCTCTTAGGGTGATGGCGATCAAACTTGGGGCCTCTGGAAGAGCAGCAAGAACTTCCAATTGCTGAGTCATCTCTCGAGTCATAGTCAATTTCTGAATAGTTACAGAATGAGAGGTCTTGAGAATTAAAAGTATGAATGCTTTTAACAAAAAAATGAAATGTATGGTCCCAGGCTGGCTCTATAAAAAACATGTTCTTATCACTAATATACAAACTGTAGATGTGGTGGTTTGAAAGAAAATGGCCTCCAAAGGGAGTGGCACATGAGGAGGTGTGTCCTTGTTGGAAGAAGTGTGTCACTGTAGAGGGAGGCTCTGAGGTTTCATATGCTCAAGCCACACCGTGTGTTTCAGTCTACTTCCTATGTCCTGCATTTCACCGTGTAGCAGCTCCGTCCCCAGCACTATGTCAGCCTGCATGCTGCCATGCTCCCCACCATGACAATAATGGACTAAACTTCTGAAATGGTAAATGTTTTCCTTTATAAATGTTGCCATGGTCATGGTGTTTCTTCTCAGCAGTAGGAACCTTAAGATCGTAGATTATCGTAGCATCCTTTCCTGATGGCTGTGCTGTGAAGAGGTGGGATGCTAAGACATCAAGCCTGGACAACCTTGTAAAATGTCTCAGAAATGAGGCAGGGAACAGTAGGCAAGGTGCTTATAAACAGTTATATTTGATATTACTTCAGAACAAATGTTGAAAATGAAAAAAAAAATTCAGGCCAGGTATGGTGGTGCACACCTTTAATCACAGAACTCAGAAGGCAGAAGCAGGCAGAGCTCTGAGTTTAAGGACAGCCTGGTTTCCAGAGCAAATTCCAGGACAGAGATACATAGGGAGACCCTATTTTAAACTAAAACAAAACAACACAGGAAAAACATTAGAGAAAAAAGGTGAAGGGGCTGGAGAAAGGATCAGTTGTTGAGAGCACTTGCTGATCTTCCAGCAGACCCAAGTTCAGTTCCCAGCATCCGGGACTGGCAGCTCACAATTGCTCCAGGGGATTTGACAGCCTCCGAGAGCACCTGCATCTGCACGACACACATCCACACACACCTACACACACACATACACATACACACACACATAAACACACATACACACACATCTACACATACACACACACATACACACATCTACACATACACACACATACACACACATCTACACACACATACACATACACACACATCTACACACACACACATCCACACACACACATACACACATCTACACATACATACACACATCCACACACACACAGCCTCCGAGAACACCTGCATCAGCACGACACACAACTACACACAAATGACTCTTTGTAAAAAATGAAAAATTCCACCAAGTGCTAGAAGTCAAGGAAACAGTCACATACCCACTCCATTAAAAAGACAATGAGCCTGGTCTACAGATGGAGTTCCAGGACAGCCAGGACTGTTATAC
>NC_022014.1:83486671-83492556 GCF_000317375.1 Microtus ochrogaster | reverse complement strand
GACCTTTAATCCCAGCACTAGGAGGCAGAAGCAGGCAGATCTCTGTGAGTCTCAGTTCGAGGCCAGCCTGGTCTACAGAGTGAGTTCTAGGACAGACTCCAAAGCTATGAGAAACCCTGTCTGGAAAAACCAAACCAAAAGAAACAAAACAAAACAAAACCCACAAGGCAAGGTGGTGCTGGCCTTCAGTCCTAACGTTTCTATGAATTTGAAGCCAGCCTGGTCTACAGAGCAGCTATATAATAAGACTTTGTCTCAAAAATCAAAAAAGAAAGATAAGGAGGTAGAAGAGAAATAAATAAATAAATAAATCCTTTGACTCAGTGGGTGTGTGGAGGGGCTGAGTCTTCACCTCCTCTATAGTCACTTCCGGCTCTGCGACCGCACCACCTTCCCTGAACCACCCTTTCCCTTTTCTGAGAAATGATGCCCTTGAGGTGGCTCAGTGACGGTATGACCCCATGACACCCAGGAAGTACAAGGCAGGCAGCTGGGCGCAAACTCTCACACTCGTAATTAGACACACCAGGTCGGGGTGTGCCTGTACACTGGGGTCCCTATGTGTGCATCTGCTCCCGGATATCCGATGGTCTGGTCCTCTCTGGCAGTGAATCCCAGCTGTTCTGGGTGCTGGCTGCCCCTGCCCCACCTCCTCCCCGTGCGTCAGCGCCAGCTGAGGTCATCCATTGCTTGGCAGTTACCCTGCCAGAGGTGACTCAGCGGCGGGCCAGCCCTAGCCCTGCGTGGTTAGGAACTTCAGGGTCCTTCTCGGCCTTTGAAGTGAGGATGACTTGGAACCGGTGAGCTGCACGCCTTTCAACCTAAGTAAGTCCAGTATCGGAACCCACCTGGCGGTTCACACGGGAATGACACGGATCAGCCACTGACCTGCCTTCCGCATGGCCCTTGCCAGGGGCGCCATCTGCTGGGCTCTGTACTCCAAGCTCGAACCCCCGGGAAGCGTCCCTGCCCCCAGCCCGCGCCCACCCAGGAAAGCCCTGCGGTCACCCGCTCCGCTCCGCCCCAGGCCGAGGTCTCAGGAAGGGGAGGTGAAGCCCGAGCGTGCCTCGCTTTCCTCCTGTCTGCAGAGTGTGTGTGTGTGTTTGTGTGTATAGGGGGTGCAAGCTTCCCATGCCTTGAAGTCTGAGGCAGCCTTTTCACATTCCCGACCACCCACCCCATTGGTTTTCCTTCCGAGGTCCACTGCCCCCTCTGAGGACAGGTTTCTCTGCGGGATACCAGCGCTGACCCTAAAGAGGGAAGGGGAGAGTGGACTGGCTCCAAGGATGCCAGTGGAGAGCGGCTAGCAGCTGGATTGGTCCGCACACCATCACCGTGGGCCAGACACTGGACTTGGCCTCTGAGTGCAAGCCGGGCTCAGAGGACAGGTTCCCACGCCCTGCAGAGCGCACTCCCACTGGGCCGCGCCCAGGTCACGCCTCCCTCCTTCCCTAGGGAGGGCAGTGGTAGTCAGAGTACCCCTTCTGAGCGCTCTGCAGAACTCCGGACCACCTCCCCTCCACCTACCTCCTCTAGTGCACACCAGCTATGGCAGGGGTAACAGCTGTAGGGCACAGAACGGCCAGAGCAATTGCTTTCTGCCCATTGTCCAGCCCTGGCCTCCTCCTAGTCAGGTGCTGCTCCCAGCCTCCTGACTAGCTCTGCGGCTACTCCCTGCAGCCAGCCGCCAGTCATAGCAGAGGTACGGTGGGGAGGTTAGCCTGTCCTGTCCCCTGCAGCCCTCAGCCTATCGGGGGTCACAGAGCTGATGGCAATGATCTGGAAATAGCAAGGGACCCTGGGAAAGGATGGAGAATGGGGCTCTCCGCTCCCTGTGCTCCAATCCCTGCATTTTGAGGTCAGGGAGTTGAAACCGAAACTGCCCCATTTTCTTGGTTGTCCAGGCCCTGCCCACTTCTGCCTCCTCCAGAGTGGGGGAGGGGGGCACAGGATGGACGGCACACTGGACAGACGGGTCGGACACCCTACGTCTCCACTTGACTTCCTACCCGTCTGTACGGGTGTCCAGCTTCTTCAAGGACTTCTGTGGCTACTCAGACTAACTGCACATAACTGGAAGCCTCAGACTGCTGGGCCCAGGGCTTGTGGCAGTCAGTTAACTTGGGGGCAGAGGTGGAAGAGTGGTCAGGAGCCAAGGTGCAGTGAGCAGGGATGGAACTGGCAACCTCAACCTCACACAAGAGCCCCAGGGCCCTTGGATGGGGCTCAGAGCATGAGGCAATGCTGGCAACAGAGATGGGGTACACAGAACTCACTGTGGGGGCCAGACACTCTGGCAGCTCAGAGGACTGTGTCTTCTGTTCAGAAGGAGAGCACTGGGAATAAGAACCACAGGGAAGTATCGGCTTTAGGGTGGCCTGGGCTCTTGGGAGGGGCAGCGGGTCCTCAGCAGGGCTCCCCCAGGACCACACACCACACAGAGCAGTGAAGAGCAGACAACACCTGGCCTATAGAGCGACTCCATGGAGCCAGCAGGGAGCAAGGCCCAGGGGAGTACCAGTCTCTCTTTTCCTTGAGACAGGTTTCTCTGTATAGTCCTGGCTGTCCAGGAACTCACTGTGTAGGCCAGGCTGACCTTGAATTCAGATATCAGCAAGTGTTTGCCTCTGCTGCTGGAGTGATGGAATCAAGGTGGGGCCACCACACCGGCTTAGGGGAGAATTTTTTCCGGGGTCTCAGCTGGCTGGGAGTTAGTGTATCCTTCGGGCAGCCCTGCCTGGTCTAGCCTCAGGTCTGACGAATAAGGACACTAAGTGAAAACAGAATACTTGGGAAGATCTTGGAGCAGTTGGGTACCAGCTCGGCCTGGGCAGCCTCACAGTTGGCCAACATACTATGTCAAGTGGTGCGTGTTCCTGATGCCCTGCAGAACCTTCACCTTCATGGTTGTAACGTGCCCTGAGTCCTGGCTCACTACCCTGCCACTGGAGATTGCCTGGGCCTCACCTTCAGGGGCAGCGCCAGTCCTGTGCCTCCTGGCACTGGACAGACAGGAAGTACCCACTTGCATTTAATGTGTCCGCAAAGGCCTAGGACAGGAAAGTAAAATGTTTAAAAGGGTGTTTAGATTTTGTTTTCCTCAGACATTATAGTTTGTTTGTTTTTGAGACAGGGTTTCTCTGTGTATCCCCTGGCTGCCCTGGAACTCGCTCTGTAGACCAGGCTGGCATTCAACTCCGAGATCCACCTGCCTCTGCCTCCTGAATGCTGGGATTAAAGGTGTGCACCACCACCACCTGGCAACACTTTAGTTTTTATTGTGGGTTTTTAGACTTACAGAAACATTTCAAGGACAGAGGAGGAGCTCCCCCATTACCCCCTAATGCTAGCATCTTACAGTGTGGCAGCCCTCCCTCACCGAAAGGTTCCAAACCTGACCTGAATGTCACAGCTTCTTCAGTCTCTTCTGCTTCAGGGTGAGGCTGACATTCCTGACGGCAGGAATAGCAGAGGCCCAGGACTAAGTTCCTCCTTCCTCCTTCTGTTTGCCTAACACGGCAGCCTGTTAGGAGGAAGTCTGAAGCGCCCAGGTGATGGAGCAGGTGCTGGAGGACGGAGGTAAAGTACACAGGTGGCCAGGAGTCCAGGGAGCATCCAAAGAGGCTGCAGGGAGAAGGAACTGACCGGTTGCTTCAGGGTCGGGGCAGCCTGTACTAAAACTCTCCAACTCCCCTTTGAACTGCTGTTTTCTCAGCCATTAAACGACCAGAATAGGAAATAAGATGCATCAATAAAAACTGACCAAAGCCAGCACAGGGGAAAAATTCCTGTCATTTCTCGAGACTGAGTCTCTCTTTACCACGGGAGGACACGCCCACTTCTGGCAGACCTGCCACCGCTGCCCCTGGCCTGCAGGCTCTTGGCAGGCCTCCTCCATTCCAGCTCCAAGAGGGGTGGGGCCGCCAACTTCCGCAGCAGTCAAGAACGGCCCGGACCTGACTTAGGGTGAAGCCTTACCCTGCCCGGTTGCAAAGCAGAAAAATCACAGCGCACACAGAGCGCCTGCGTCCCGCACACAGGATGCACGGCGTTAGGAGGCTTGGCCGCTCGCTGCTCCGCTCCGCCGGGGCATGCCCCTCCCCCGCTGTCCCCTGGGAGGGCCGCGTCTCCGAGCCCCAGCGCACACACAGCCGAGGGTCTGCGGTGCGCACCGACCGGGACCGCCGCCCCTTTGTCCCGCGGGCCAATGGGTAGCCTGCTTGACTAAATAAGGCGAGGAGCGCCTCGTCCGTTACGTCCGCCCCCGTGACTCAGGGCCGCCGCGGGCCTCCAGGCGGCGGGCGGAGCACGGGGCGAAATCGCCAAATAAGGCCGCGCGCCGCCCGCCGCCCCTACCCCCATCCGCACACCTGAGCCGCACCTGGGCCCCGCCGCGCGCGTCGCCGCCGGGGGTGGGGGACGAGGCGCCCGGCCTTACAAAGCCGTTCCCGAGTCGCAGCGCCTCCTGAGCGCACAGACAAAGGCGCTCTAGAGAGCCGGGGTTAACTGCGCCCCGCCCTTGGCAGCACTTGGGTACCAGGGGCGTGTGAGCGAGAGATGGTCACTGGCTGAGAGCGGTTCCCGAAACCTCCCACTTTCCCTGTGTCTCTCGGGGTGCCCTGTCCCATCCTGGGGCCACCCACCCCCACCTACGAGTGGAAGCCCCCGCTGGCTCATGCTTCCACCCAGGTCATGAAGGCGTTTCTGCAACCGTGCAGCCATGCGTCCCCTTCGTTGGTGATGCTCACATTTGGCCACCTCTAAAACCAGGCTGCTCGCGGGCCTAGCGCCCTTCTTTCTCGGCCTGGCGACAAGGTGACTGGCTGCTGGCACGGGTTTTGTGCACAGCAGGTAAACTGGCCGGGCTGCTTGGCCCTCTTAGACTCGTGTTCACGTCTCCCACGGCTGAGCTGACCTTGCAGGACTGAGGGCGCACGGAGCGCGCCCGGGAGAGGGCTGGTGGGGAGTGGGGCAGGGTCCCCAACCGCTAGGGTCAAGATGGTTGTCCTGTGACCTTGGGGTCCGTCACCTCCCTGCGCCCCTCGGTTTAGTTCCACACTGAACAGTTGCAGAAGCTCACAAACCAGGGAAACTACGGGGCTTTCCCTCCGGCTCTCGCCAAGACCGAGCACTGGAAGGTGCGTCCACGACCCCGCCAAGGGTGACAGGTTTCCCAGAGCCTGGGCGAAGGGCACTGATGCCCGCCCTGACCCCCACGCGCGCGCCTGTCTGGGGCGGACTAAGGCCAGGCATCCAGTGCCCCAAACCAGTTTGACCCGGGCTTCATTATCGATGCAGAGATGTCTCGCCCAGCTTGCCCGAGACGGGGGGGGCGGGGCTGGACCATTCTGAAAGTCAGAAGTCCTCCCTTGCCTCAGTTTCCCTGCCACGTCCTCGGGAGACCAGCATGACACAGGTCCCCCCCCCACGCCCTTCGTGGACAGGGATGTCCGGTGATAACCGGTCCCGGCCTGCGTGGGGGACGACCCTCCTCCGGTGCAGGGGCCTACGCGGACGTGGCCGGCATGCAAGAGCTGGGGACCCCCTTCCCACGTGATCGCGAAGCGATGGCCGCTCCCCGTACCCCCGGGGACCCTGACGGCCCCTCCCCAGCCAGGCAGCAGCTGCCGAGGCCCAGATCTGCCCCGAGCCTGTAGGGAAAGCGCCCGGGGGTGTGCGGGGTGCAGAATTCACAGACGGGTGGGCGGGGGCCACGGGACTCACCCCAGGTCGGGGCGCGGCCCCCTGGGGCCTGGCAGTTTCGGGGCGCAGCCCGGGCCCTCCCTGCTGCAGTACCGGGGCAGGGCAGAGCCGATCGCCCGCACGCCACTCGGCCGCGACCCCCGCAGGCCAGGCCCGCGTCCGGGTCTCGAGCACGCGGGGGC
>NC_022014.1:83465697-83486346 GCF_000317375.1 Microtus ochrogaster | reverse complement strand
CCTCCGTGGCCCGCTCGGCCCCCGGGCTGCTCTCCCGCGCCTTCACGGAGCGCAGGGCGCTGGCGGCCGGTGGACCGACCGAGGTCCGCTTCCGCGGCTCCGGCTCCCGCTGGGGGCAGGGCGGGGCCCGCCGCAGTGCTCAGCCCCTCGGCTCCGCGGCCGAACCGGGGGCCGCCGGTTGCCGACGGTTACGCTGGCCCGGGAGTTGGGTGGGTGGTGGGGAGGCAGCGGCGCCCCTCCCGGGCTGGGTCTCCGAGCGCGGGGAGGGCTGCGCTGACGCCGTGGCATCTCCGTGCAGATCGCCATGGAAGAAGAAATCGCCGCGCTCGTCATTGACAATGGCTCCGGCATGTGCAAAGCTGGCTTTGCTGGCGACGACGCCCCCAGGGCCGTGTTCCCGTCCATCGTCGGGCGCCCCCGACACCAGGTGAGTGCCGCGGCGACTCCCCGGAGTCCGCCCTGGGCCCCGGGTGCGCGGCGGGTGGGGCACGCGTGACCGCCTTTCTTCTCGCAGGGCGTCATGGTGGGCATGGGCCAGAAGGACTCGTACGTGGGTGACGAGGCCCAGAGCAAGAGAGGAATCCTGACCCTGAAGTACCCCATCGAGCACGGCATCGTCACCAACTGGGACGACATGGAGAAGATCTGGCATCACACCTTCTACAACGAGCTGCGTGTGGCCCCTGAGGAGCACCCGGTGCTTCTGACCGAGGCCCCCCTGAACCCCAAAGCGAACAGAGAGAAGATGACGCAGGTACGCCTCGACCCAGGCCTGTGTTGCCCTTGCGTCTGACGAGCCATTTTCTGTTCTGCCTCATTTCCTGACATTCAAGTGTTTCTTTGGTGTTTCCAGGGTTCTGTTCCTCCTCTCCTGGCATTTCCTCCCTGAGGCCTCCAGGTTTCTGTTTGTGTTTCTGCCTGCGTTCTGTTTCTTTTTTTTTTTCTTCACATCACATTTGTGGCATGCAGCATGTAGAGTGTGGGCGTGGATAGCTTTGGGTCTCTGCCACTACCACTCACTGAGCTGTTCTTTGTTCCTCTAGATAATGTTTGAAACCTTCAACACCCCAGCCATGTACGTGGCCATTCAGGCGGTGCTGTCCCTGTATGCATCTGGGCGCACCACTGGCATTGTCATGGACTCTGGTGACGGGGTCACACACACAGTGCCCATCTACGAGGGCTACGCCCTTCCCCACGCCATCTTGCGTCTGGACCTGGCTGGCCGGGACCTGACAGACTACCTCATGAAGATCCTGACTGAGCGGGGCTACAGCTTCACCACCACAGCTGAGCGGGAAATCGTGCGTGACATTAAGGAGAAGCTGTGCTACGTTGCCCTGGATTTTGAGCAGGAAATGGCCACTGCTGCATCATCCTCTTCCTTGGAGAAGAGCTATGAGCTGCCTGATGGGCAGGTGATCACCATCGGCAATGAGCGGTTCCGGTGTCCAGAGGCTCTCTTCCAGCCTTCCTTCCTGGGTAGGTGTCCCGAGCATGGTGCAGGAGCTAAGGGCATGGACCACACAGAAGTTAGTCGCTAAACGAGCTCTGTCCCCTAGGCATGGAGTCCTGTGGCATCCACGAGACCACCTTCAACTCCATCATGAAGTGCGACGTGGACATCCGCAAGGACCTGTACGCCAACACGGTCTTGTCCGGTGGTACCACTATGTACCCAGGCATTGCCGACAGGATGCAGAAGGAGATCACAGCCCTAGCGCCCAGCACGATGAAGATCAAGGTAAGCAGCTGCTGCACCCCCTGAGCTGGCCCAGCCCCTGTGGGTGGAGGTGGAGCCCAGAGACAGGTCCTCACCCACTGTGTTTCCTCTGCAGATCATCGCTCCCCCTGAGCGCAAGTACTCGGTCTGGATCGGCGGCTCCATCCTGGCCTCCCTGTCCACCTTCCAGCAGATGTGGATCAGCAAGCAGGAGTACGACGAGTCGGGCCCCTCCATCGTCCACCGCAAATGCTTCTAGATGGACTGAGCAGGTGCCAGGCATCTGCTGCATGAGCTGATTCTGAAGTATCAATTTGCCCTGGCAAATGTACACACCTCATGCTAGCCTCATGAAACTGGAATAAGCCTTTGAAAAGAAATTTGTCCTTGAAGCTTGTATCCAATATCAGCACTGGATTGTAGAACTTGTTGCTGATTTTTGACCTTGTATTCAAGTTAACTGTTCCCTTGGTATATGTTTAATGCCCTGTGCATATCTTGATTTAGTCCTTAGTCATGTGGCTTGGTCACTAGGTGGCTGGGGAGAGCGAGAGCATGCTGTGGACGAGAAATCCCCAGCCTGGTGGATGTGTGAGCACCGTGCAGTGATCTGTGCAGGGTATTAGCTGACTGCTGACTTCCAGGATTTCTCGAGGCTGGCAAGGGTTCCTGAACCAGTTACCACTTCCGTCTTGCCGGTCTAACAGGGTGGGAAAGTCCAAGCCTTAGGACCCAGTTCTGGTGTTTTCCCTCCTGACCGTGTGGGTTGTTACTTGCCTTGAGTTGGGAACGTTTGCATTGACACCTGTAAATGTATTCATTCTTTTAATTTATGTAAGGTTTTTTGTACTCAATTTAAGAAATGACAAATTTTGGTTTTCTACTGTTCAGTGAGAACATTAGGCCCCAGCAACATGTCATTGTGTAAAGAAAAATAAAAGTGCTGCAGTAACCATCCTTGTCCTCCTGTTGGGGAAAGGGCTGTGGGTGGTGGAGGAAATGCTGTTGGAAATTAACAGTGATGGAAGGGTGAGACTTGGACTGGCTGTCCATGGAAGGCCTGCTCACTAGGGTTGCTGTGGGAAGAGCAGACAACCACCCCTTGCCCATGGCTGTCAGGTCCTCAGTGAAAATGTGTCTAGAGCTCCCACTGTCCTCCCCAGATTAAGAGTTGCTTAATGTTCATATTCACCCTGACAGCCAAAAGGCAGGAGTGAACTAACCCAGATAGCTTTCCAACTGGAGCAAAGATTTTAAAGCCTGCAATGGAACAGCCGTGAGGAATGAAGTGCTGGCAGGTGCTGCAGTGCTGGTGGATCCTGAAAGACTGGTTCGGGTTGATGTGGAGTTGGTAGGGATACACTTTAATAATGAAGTGTGTTAAAAGTGTATTCAAGACCTTGAATTCCCTGGAATCACATACGTTCAGAGAGGATCAGGAGTTTAGAAAGTCATTTTTACGTCCATAGTGAGTTCAGCCAGGACTACCAGAGACCCTGCATGAAAAAAGCTATGGGGTGAACTGGATGGAAGGCAGGTTGGCAGGCAACACCTGGGTGATTGACAACTGTAACTCTAGTTCCAGAGAGTCCAATGCCCTCTTCTGGCCTTGGCTCCTGCAAGAACTGGTGCACATAAACACATCAACAAAATAATTTAAAAACCTAAAAAGGGCTGGGTGTGGTTGTACTCAGGAGGCAGAGCCTGGCAACCTGGTCTGCAAGTGAGCTAACTCCAGGCCAGCTAGAGCTACATAGAGTCTGTCTAAAATTCCAAAATAAATTATAGATAGATAAATAGATAAAGTGATTGGTTGATAGGTTGAATGATAGTACAATGCTGGGTGGACTGGAACCTTTGACGTGAACTCTACATTCCAAAATCCAGAAATTCCAATCCATCCTGTCCTTTTTAGGCTTGGAACACTAGCCTTGCTGGGGCCTCTGCTCCGCCCACAGCCAACCCTCCCTGGTTTCTGGTGTGTAGATCTTCTTGCTGACTCCAGACTAGCAGAAGGCCTTGTGTTGATCCTCACCCTATCCTCTGTGTGGGGCAAAGCAAGCCTGTGTTCTGGGGTTCATAGAGATCCAGGCCTGGTGTCGCCCTCACACCTGGCATAAAGCCAGCCTTGACAGGAGCCTGCCACATCAAAGCATTTTTTATTTCACTTAGTCTTATTTTACAGGAGCAGTCTACTGTTCAGAGGAGGCAGTCATGTACTTTTTAAAGAGGTGGAGGGTAGGGGCCCAGACAGGACAGGGTGTCCCTGACTTCTAACCTTTAACCATCGTCAATACATCTTGTGTGCTCTTTTTATTTTGGAACTAGCCCTGTAGACCAGGCTGGCCTCAAACTCAGAGATCCTCCAGCCTCTACCTCCTGTGTGCTGGGATTAAAGGCATGTGCCACCACTGCCCGGCAACAATAAATATTTTTTAAGGTAATCAAGAAGTTCTAACTGGTGTGAACCAATGAAAATGTGGGTCACTTATTATTATGATGTAGCACAGCAAAGTCTCCTGCCTGGTAAGTAAGTGTAGCCTGTGCCAATGGCAGCCCCAGGGGTTGGGTAGTACCCCGCTTCCCAGGTGACTGAAACCCTAGCCCGTTTCCCTACAGAGACCTCCTACCAAGATTAGCCAACCCTCCTCCTCTTTCAGCCGCGTACAATAAACTTGCCTCCGGAATTCAGCTGTGTAAAATAAACCCATGGACTTTCCAGACTATAGCTGGGTGTGTCTCTGCCAGAAGGCACGGTCCACCTGATCCCATCACCCCAGTCTGGTTAACCCCAAAGCCATGCAAGCTCTGGGCACACCAGCTGGGTAGCTGGTATCCTGCATAGCCAGAGCATTTCCATCTCATCACCCCTGTGCCTGGGCTCCTGCTCCTCCTGCTTGCGTCTCATGATACTACCGCCAAGCCCAATTCATACGGGGCTGGGGTTTGAATCTCAGGGTTTTGTGCTTGTGAAACAAGTATCTCCCAACTGAACTGCATCCCCAGTAGTGTGTGTGTGTGTGTGTGTGTGTGTGTGTGTGTGTGTGTGTGTGAGAGAGAGAGAGAGACAGACAGACAGACAGACAGACAGACAGAGACAGAGACAGAGAGAGAGAAGGAGCGACCGTGCACAGGCATGCTATTATGTCTTCTCCTTGTTTGACGGGATCTTTGCTGTTGGCCATATGCTTCCGGGCTTCTCCGGTTTCTGCCTTCAGAGCCCTTGCAGACACACTGCTGTGCGTGGCTGTGTGTGGCTGTGTCTGCCTGTGCGTGGCTGTGTGTGTACCTGTGTGTGGGTTCTGGGAATTTACACTCAGGTCTTCAGGTTTATGCGGTAGATACTTTATCTGCTGAGTTGTTTCTGCAGCCAAGGTTTTAAGATTATTCGTTGTTATGAGTGTGTGTGTACGCTTGCTTGAGATTGTGCACACTGCAGGAATGCAGGACAGAAGGGGGCATCGGGTGCCCCAGAGCTGGAGCTACAGCTGGTTGGGAGCCACTATGTAAGTGCTTTTAAAATTGTGGTAAAAGCTGGACAGTGGTGGTACATGCCCTTAATACAGCACTTGGGAGGCAGAGGCAGGCGGATATCTCTGTGAGTTTGAGGCCAGCCTGGTCTACAGAGTGAGTTCCAGAACAGCCATAGCTAAACAGTGAATCCCTGCCTGAAAAATAACCTAAATAAATAAATAAATAAAATTGTGGTAAATACCCATAACAAAATGTAAGTTCTCCCTGCCATGACCTTGAGCGTGGGGGTGGGGGGCTCTCCGCTGAACTATAGACTGTGTTCTTTGACTTTTATTTTGAGGAAGGGTTTCACAGGTGAGCCTAGGCTGGTCTTGACTTGGAATATTTCTGCTTAGCCTCCTGAGTAGCCAGAATTACAGGTCTGACTCATCAGCCCAGCTCTCCTCTGTGCTCTTGGCCTTGCTCGCTCACTCACTTGCTCTCTCAACCATTTTTAAGTACACTTCTAAAAGGTGGGTGTGGCGGCCCACAGCTATAATACCAGTGCTGTGGGAGCTAAGACAAGAGAATTGCTTTGAGCTCAAGGCTGAAGAGCAAGACCCTGTCTCAAACCAAACACCAGGGTTGGAGAGACGGCTCAGTGGTTAAGAGCACGGGCTGCTCTTGCAGAGGACCTGGGTCCAGTTCCCAGAACCAGCATAACTGCTCACGGTCTTCAGTAACCCCAGTTCCAGGTTACCTGACACCTACTGAGGGCACATGGAACATGCCGAGTTCACACATACGTGCAGGCCCACATTCATATCCATAAAATGAAAATAATTTTTTTTTTTGAGACATGGTTATTCGACATAGTCCTGGCTGTCCTGGAACTCTGTATGTAGACCAAGGTGGCCTCAAACTCAGATTAAAAGTAGAGACTGGAGCCCGGCGGTGGTGGCGCACGCCTTTAATCCCAGCACTCGGGAGGCAGAGGCAGGTGGATCTCTGTGAGTTCGAGGCCAGCCTGGTCTACAAGAGCTAGTTCCAGGACAGGAACCAAAAGCTATGGAGAAACCCTGTCTCGGAAAAAAAAAAAAAAGTAGAGACTGGAGAGAGGTCTCAGCGGATAAGAGTGCTCGTGCTCGCTGCTCTTCCAGAGGACCTGAGCTCAGTTCCCAGCACCCACATGGTGGCTCACAGTCATCGACTCATACACATAAATAAATTTTTTTTTGGTTTTTTTTTTTTTTTTTGGTTTTTCGAGACAGGGTTTCTCTGTGGCTTTGGAGCCTGTCCTGGAACTAGGTTCTGTAGACCAGGCTGGTCTCGAACTCACAGAGATCCACCTGCCTCTGCCTCCCGAGTGCTGGGATTAAAGGCGTGCGCCACCATCGCCCGGCTCATAAATAAATTTTTAAAAAAAGATTAAAGATAGTCAGAAGATGGTGGTGCACACCTTTAATCTCAACACTCATGAGGCAGAAGTAGATGGATCTCTGTGAGTTCAATGCCAGCCTGGTCTACAGAGAGAGTTCCAAGACTGACTGGCTCTAGAGCTACTGAAAAACCCTATTTCAAAAAACCAGAAACAAACAAACCACCACCAACAACAAAAGATTCAAGGTATTATCCACCATGCCCAGCTCCATAATAAATAAATAAATTTTTTAAAATTTATTTCCCAATAACAAAAAGGTATACAATAACAAAAAGGTAAGTCAGGGCGCTGCTTGCATGCTTTTCTTCGTTGTTAAATTTTTGAAAACGTCATGTGGGCTGGAGGGATGGCACAGGGTTGAAGAGCATTTGATCTTCCATAGTTCATTTCCCAGTTCCCACATGGCAGTAACTGTAACTCAGTTCCAGGGGCCTGACGCTCTCCTGACTTCTGAGGCCCCTGCACAGTAGGTGGTGTGTGTACAACACTCCGGTACACACACACACACGCACACACACATGCACGCATGCCCCCACACGTATGCACACATGCACACACACATGCAGGCACGCGCACACACACGCGTGTGCACAACAATTCAGTAAATATATATATTCCTAAAATTATGTGTATGTGTTTTCTTTTATGTATGCCCCATGTGTGTGGGTATCCACAGAGGCCAGAAGAGGGGACTTACAGAAATCACCATGTAGGTGCTTGGAATCAAACCCATGCCCTCTACAAGAGCAGCAAGTGCTCCTAACATTTGAGGTCGTCCACTGTGTTGCGGGCACTGGGTGCTTCCCTCCTGGATGCCATGATGTGACTGGGCCTACGGCCCATGCCCAGCTCTCTGGCATCTCACAACTCCAGAAGTGGCCACCCTGGAAGGTGTGGTGCAAACTGAAGGGTGGGTTCTCTCCAGGCCTCTCAGGAAAATACATGACAATGCTCTACAGAAGCCAGAAACCCAGACCAGGAAACACCCAGAACTCAGGCAGCAGAACCAACCCAGAGAGAGATCAGAGCCATCTATGCCCATAGAGGAGAGAGGTACGGAGGATCCTGGGACTTACAGGCTGTGGAAGGACAGGCAGTTTTAGGATTCCCTGGTTCATGGGCACCATGGTTCGGACAAGTGTCCCCAGAGGTCTTGAGTGTGCTGGTGGCTGGGCCCTCGTAGGTGGCAGACGCAGGAGATCTAGCGTAGAGCAGCGTGTGTACTCATCCTTGGGTGTTTGCACACAGACCAGTGTTTCTCTGTGTGGCCTGCAGCATCTACCGAACAATGGTTCCCACTGAGGGCAGACTCAAGCAAGCCCTCCCTTCCCGTTTGCCAGTCCATTCCCTGGCTCTGCCTGGGGGTTCTGAGGACAGGTACAGTGGGCACAGCGTGGCCACCATGAGGATGACTTTACTGGCCAGAGTCAAATTCTCTACAGTTTCCGTTGCCTTTGTTCTTACACTTTGCACTAATTTTCAGCTTCTGAGGTCACTTCCTCTCTCAGTGAGGTCAACCCCCCCCCCTTTCCAAAAGGCTGTTCAGCACATTCTTCATGTAGATTCCTGAAACTGTCTGAATTCCATCCTGAGATCCTGTTTCTTCTAAAGTGCGCTGTCTTTGTCTGTGTGCATGTGTGTCTGTGTGTTGTGTGTGCATGTGTGTATATACGTGTCTCTCTGTGTGTCTGTGTATGCATGTGTATGTGCATGTGTGTCCTGTGTGTGCATGTGTGTATGTGTCTGAGTGTGCATGTGTCTGTGTGTGTCTGAGTTTGCATGTGTGTCTGAGTTTGCATGTGTGTCTGTGTGTGCATGTGTGTGTGTGTGTTTGAGATAGGGTTTTGCTATGTAGTCAAGATTGGTCTTACCCTTGGGATTGTCTGTCCCAGTCTGAGTACTGCGATTACCAGCGTGTACCACACACAGGTGTATGCTATGATGCCTGAACTGTGAGCATTGTGACTCGCCTTTCCTGCAGGAAGTTTCTTTGTTTTGGTCTCTGTTTGGTGCCGCAATGGTACCGTACCAACCCAAGGCCTGGCCATGTGCTACACAAGAGCTCTGACACCAAGCCACATCCCCAGTCCTTGGCAGAGTTTGATGAACGTGAGACCTCACCATTACAGCCCCACGGAGAACATGTCCACCACTCTAGCACACCTTCCCTGTCCATCTCCGGCCACTCCATCTCAAGCCCTTAGTGGTGCTGGTTGCATAGTCTCGCCTTTTCTAGAACATCCCACAGACGGAATGACATGGTGGGTGGCCTTTGCAACTGGCTCATTGCCCTGGGAAGTATGCATCAAAGATTCCTGAGGCTCTGTGCCAACATTGGCACCTTGTTATCGCAGTCCCTGGACCAGAAAACCTGGGTGTGTCCGCCTACTGATGGGGAGAGCTCCTTTCGGTTTCCAGTCGTGAAGAAGCGGTCCTGAGGTTTTACGTGGACATGTTTTGCACTCATTTGGGTTAAACACCTAAGAGGGTTTTCTGAGTCATACGGCAAGATATTTTTCTCTTTGTCACAACTGCCTGGCTGTTTTGCAAAGCAGCTGGGTGAACGGCTTCACACTCCGACCACCCATGAATGAGAATCCCCACTGTTCCATGCCCCTGGTAGTTTAATGTTGGTAAGTTTCAAAAAATTTGTAGTAAAATACATATAACTTAAGACTTGCTGCCCTAGCTGGGCTGTGGTGGTGCACACCTTGAAACCCAGCACTTGGGAGGCAGAAGCAGGTGGATCTCTGAGTTTGAGGCCAGCGTGGTCTATAGAGTGAGTTCCAGGGCAGCCAGGGCTGTTACACAGAGAAACCCTGCCAAAAAAACAAAACAACCCAAACAAACCACTGTACATTTAATAATAGCCCTTAGGCTCCACTCCTGTGAGGCTGAGAACAGACATGAGCCACAGAGCTGGGAGAAGGGGTCCTAGCAGACAGTCCAAGCTCTGCTCATGTCTGTAAGCCTTGAGAAGCCCATGTAAACCCCCCAGGGCTGCAGAAATATCTCAACCCAGCCATGAGACCAATCTTAGACTTTGAGTGGCTCAAAAAGAAATTAGATATGAAACATGAGTTAACTAGAAAAGCTGCCTCCTACAAGTCAGGGCGTCTTTGTGTGCTTACCCGTCATCAGGCAGCTGATCCTTATCCTTATGTATGTGCCTGAGAGGTGTGTGCTCCTACCGGAGCATTTCTTCACACAGAAATGCAGGCAAAGGGTCTAAATGAACCCCTCACCAAAGAAGATACAGAAAACTAGGGATGATCTCAGGTGTGGAGGCAGGAGGATCAGAAGCTCAAGGGCGTCTCTGGCTACAAAGTGAGTTTGAGGCTATTACAGACTACAGGAGCCCCCGCCTCTGATATCGCCCCCTCAAGAGGAGGAGGAGGAGGAGGAAGAGGAGGAGGAAGAGGAGGAGGAAGAGGAGGAGGAAGAGAAGGTGTGTGACCCACACCTCTAATGCTAGCACTTGGGAGGCAGGTAGGACAGCCTGGTCTACACAGAAAGTTCCGGGACAACCAGGGTTGGATTGTAAGACTGTCTCAGGAAACAAAAAGTGAGAGGTGATAACTGTGCACACACCAGTGGTGATAACTGTGCACACACACCAGTGGTGATAACTGTGCGCACACACCAGTGGTGATAACTGTGCGCACACACCAGTGGTGATAACTGTGCACACATACCAGTGGTGATAACTGTGCACACACACCAGTGGTCTCTGCCCAATCACTCTTTACTGATGGACCGCTGGGCCATTTCTACAAATGAAGCTGCTGGCCATTTCCACCTCCGCACACAGCACGGGTGCCCCTGTGCACACAGCATGGGTGCCCCTGCGCACACAGCACGGGTGCTCCTCCGCACACAGCACGGGTGCCCCGCCACACCAGTGCTGCTGATTCTCCTGCATAAGCAGAGAGGGATTGCTGGGCCACATGGAAGTAGATATTTAACTTTGTACAAGTTCCCAGATGGTTCTCCTTGTGTTTGCCTTAGTGACACTCAAACCAGCCCTGTCTGGAAAGTTCCAGTAGCCCCATTCCTTTTCCTCAAATGATGCCGATAGGGGTGTTATTTCAATGTGATCACTGTCCGCGTTGTCCTTATGATTATTGAATATCCTTTTATTCTGAATGTATTTGCTTATTCTCAGGATTTATTTTCCTTTTAATTATGGGTATGTGTGTCTTTGGGTGGGCATGTGCACACGCATGCAGGTGTCCTCCAGGACAGGAGAGGACACTGGAGCTGGGCGGTGGTGGTGCATGCCTTAGATCTCAGGTCTCAGGAAGTAGAGGCAGACAGATCTCTGTGAGTTCAAGGCCAGTCTGGTCGAGGACAGCCAGGGCTATACAGAGAAACCCTGTCCTGAAAAGCCAAACCATGAAGAGACAGAGACAAAGGGAGGAGGGCATTGGACACCTTGAGAGGGATTATAGGAGGCCGTGAGGACCCTGACATAGGTCCTGGGACCCAAGCTCAAGTTCTCTTCACGTGCAGCACGCACTGAGCCGTCTCTCCAACTGCTAACGTTTTTTGTTTTGTTTTGTTTTTTGGTTTTTAGAGACAGGGTTTCTCTGTAGCTTTGGAGTCTATCCTGGAACTTGCTCTGAAGACCAGGCTGGCCTTGAACTCACAGAGAGCTGCCTGTCTCTGCCTCCCGAGTGCTGGGATTAAAGGCGTGAGATGCAGCTGGAGAGAAGGCGCAGAGGTCAGAGAAGTAGCTGCTCTTTCCGAGGCTGTGAGACCAATTCCCAGTAACCACATGGTGGCTCACAACCATCTATAAAAAGATCTGGTGCCCTCTTTTGGTGTGTGTATACAAAATAAATAAGTAAATCTTAGAAAGGAAGGAAGGAAGGAAGGCGTGAGCCACCACCACCCGGCTCAGCCTCTAAATTTCTAAAGTACTCTTTTTTCTTGCTGTTTTCCTTTCACTTTTGTTTGTTTTTTGGGATAGGATCTTGCTCTGTGGCCCAGGCAGGCCTTGGATTATGACCCCCCTCCATCTCACGGGTGTTGAGATCGCCTGCACCACCACCAGGTTCCTTATGTCTGAAGAATATTTTCTCTGGATAGGATCCGAGGTTGAAGATGTTGGCTTTAGGAGTTTTAATAGGTCATTCTGCTTTCTTCTTTTGTCTTTCACTGTTTCTCTTTGTAAATCAGTTGTGAATCTTGTCTTTGCTTAGGTTGAACATGTATCATCTCCTAACCAATTTTACTGTATTAGTGTTTTGAGATAAGGGATCACGTAGCCGAGGCTGCCTCAAGTCTGCTGTGCAGTTGAGGGTAACCTAGAATTCTTGACCCTCATGCTTCCACCCAACAAGTGCGGGGTTCTACTATGTTTTGATTTTTTTCTTTCCAGTTTTTTTCAAGACAGGGTTTCTCTGTGTAGCTTTGGAGCCTGTCCTGGAACTCGCTCTGTAGACCAGGCTGGCTTCGAACTCACAGAGATCCGCCTGCCTCTGCCAAGTGCTGGGGTTAAAGGCTTAAAGGCATGCACCACCACCGCCTGGGCTGGTGTTCTTTCTTGCAGGGGAGGAAGGCACTCTGGTTTGGGAGGTCTGGGAGGTTTGGGAGGCGTGACTGCCCACTGCTGGAGCAGGTTTAACCAGTTCCCTTCAC
Organism: Microtus ochrogaster; assembly: GCF_000317375.1. Lineage (NCBI taxonomy): Eukaryota > Metazoa > Chordata > Mammalia > Rodentia > Cricetidae > Microtus > Microtus ochrogaster. The sequence goes on along the minus strand of NC_022014.1, from coordinate 83,474,086 downwards.
TGTGGTACCACTGGCGTGTCCTGTGAACTCCGCTGATAAAGTCGAGAAGCTCACCAGCACATTCGGCTCTCTGTGCTTCACACGGATCTCGCTGTTTGCCTCTGAGTGGCCAGGACAGACACCACTGTGTGCTTTTCCTTTGTTTTTTTTTCCCCTCTAGCACTTCACAAAACCAGCTTACACGCTGGTCTGACTCATTCAGATCGGCTTCACCCACCTTCTAAAGGGCCTGGCCCACCACCAGCTCAGTAAAGCCACGAGAACCCCACAGTCCTGGGGTCCCTGGTGAGTTCACGCCTACTGCCTATCTAGCTGTATTTTTGACCCTCTTACACCTACGGACAATGTGTTCTGGTCGTAATACTCACCTCCCATTGTCTTCTCTTTCCATCTCTCACAGTAAAGCACAGACAAGACTTCATGTTTCTCTTCTTCCTTCCCCATCTTCCTTAAGTTATAAAGAAAACAGATTGATTTGGTTCATAATTCTGGGTCAAGGCTGGGAAGCAGTGTTCGCCCGGGCAGCACAGGGGCTGGCATGTGGAGAGACAGGAAGTGACTCTGGAGAGGCTTGTAATGTTCTTAGTCCCAGCAGCCACCTCCTCGCAACCAGGAAAGGAGGGAAGCCCCGCTGCCACGGATGTTTGAGGGGGAAAGAGCAGAAGAATCTGAGACCCGGAACAGACAGCCGCATCTGCTCCTAACTGCCCCAGCCTGCATTCCCCCCCCCGCATCGATAATTATGTGAGAAAAATAATTCCCTCGTGAACCGAATCTTCTGCTAATTGACACTCTGTTCTCTGCAGCCACATTTGTTCCTGGAGACCAGCACTGCTGTTTCCTCTTTCCTGGGGACGCCCCTGTGGTAACCACCAGCTCTGCTGAGAGCCTGGGGCTAGCAGAAGCCATGGCCAACAAAAAGCATGCAGGATTCTTGTCTGTAGGTGACAATTCCCAGCTCTGGGTAGCAGAGTAAGAAGACAGTTGGTGGACAAGATCGGGGTGGCCAGTGAAACCCGGGGGGCAATCAGAAGCATGCATCTGTAGAGGACCAGACCCCATCACCATGTTATTCCGGCATTTTCCTCTCCTGCGGGGGCCTAAGGCTCAGGAACAATAGCTGCTTACCCCAAGCCATGGACCCCTCGCCAGTGGTGTGGCCTTTTTGTCTATAAAGCAAGCCCTGAAGATGGGCGTGGGGTATACGTCAGCACGGGGGACGCTTGATGAGGAACTGCTCCAAAATTGGGGCTACAGAGTGATTTCTGAGGCAACCTGAACTACACAGGGAGTCCCCCGTTTTAAACAAAAGAAAACTAAAACAAGGCTGTATGCAGCTAGCATCAAGCACCCACAGTCTTCAGGCATAGCTGGGTTAGGGGCCCACTTTTTTGTTTGTGCATGGCTCCAACCCAGGGCCTCGGGCTCAGGTGTTCAACTTTAGGCTACCTCTCCTGCTAGAGCCAGCTTCTCTTCAGTTTCCACCTGCACACTCCCCGCTCCCTGCTTCCTACACCGGCGGCTCAGCAGCAAGCACATCAAATCCAGACCGCGCAGCTCAGGAGGAACAAAAGCCTGGGGCTCCAAGCAGCCCTGCGGTCACGAAGAACTTCATTGTGGTTGGAAGAGGCTTGGATGGCCTGAGCCAATCACAATTCAGGGCAGGCAGTTGTGCTCTGATTGGCTCGTGCGGTGCTGGGCAGGATGGACGCCAGCAATGCCCAGCAGCTAATGTCTGGTTCGCAGGACGTTTTGGGAGCTGAGAAACCGCAGCAAAGCAGGTGGTTTTGCCCCAGGCAAGCCCGAGCGTGGATCTAGAGCCAGTTGCCTACGTCAGTTCATTTCGGCTCGCTCACTTGGTACCACTTACAGAATTAAGTTCCGCAGCCTCGATGCCTCAGTTTCTTGGACTGTGTGGTGTGGTTCACAATCCTGGGAGCTTAGAGAGCTCTGTAGTAACGTGTGTAAATGAATGAGTGCTACACACACACACACACACACACACACACACACACACACACACACACACGGGAACACACACCCAGTCACTGAGCCCTAATCAGAGAAGAGTAGATGCTAATATCATGCCCTCCGGTCTCCAAAACTCTGTACAATGCTTTTATCTTTATAAAGTGAGCCCATCTCCCATATTCCATTACAGTTAAAAAAAATACTCCAACGCGCATGGTACTCCAATGCGGATGGAGTGTCAGCTCTTTATTGCCAGGCAACAGACGACCTTACAACCCTGAAGCTTGAAACAGACATCTGTTACCGCACACGGTGTTGGAGAGTGCGCAGACTCGGGTGGTTTTGGCTCAGGGTCTCCCATGAGGAGTGTGGCCAGGCTGGGGCTAGCGCTACATCGCTACACCTACTGCAATCCCCACGGAGGAGGGGAAACAGAAACCATAGCAACTTCCACAGCCTGACTCCACAGGCATTAACACTTCTGTGGCCAAAGACGCGGACGGAGGGTAGACACAGGCAGGGCATGAGCACTAGGAGGCGGCTGTTCGGTGGCTGTGTGTCCACCTGTGCTCCTCTTACTCTCTTGCCGTACAGTTTTGTAAGGAAGCTCCAGGTTTTGCTGCAGTTTGAGAGACCCACTCCAGAAGTGGAACTTGGCTCGTTCCCAGCACTCTGGGAAAGATCCTGCAACTCACTCCACTCTGGCCCACCCAATGTGTACCAAGACTGGGAAACTTTTACTGTTTCTTTTTGCTGACAATACCCACACTGGCTGCAAACAAAACCCTTGCCTTGACACTCTGATTTTGTCTGTTTTTGTTTGTTTTGTTTTTCGAGACAGAGTTTCTCTATGTAGCCCTGGCTGTCCTGGAACTTGCTTTGTAGACCAGGCTGGCCTCAAACTCACTGAGATCTGCCTGCCTCTGCCCCCCCAAGTGCTGGGATTAAAAGCGTGCACCACACCACCACCCAGCTTTGCTGTGATAGACTAAGGATGGGGTAGAGTCCAAAATCTCCCCGAGAGTCACAAGCACAACTTCGTCAGCCCCAAGGAGGGATCAGGGCTGCACCCCTACCCAGTTCTCCCAATGACAGAAAAGTGAGATTTCAGCCACAGGTTTAAGGAAAATGAGCCCACTAGCAAAGATTGTACAAGAGGAGGCCACAACAGGGCTGTCCTCAAAATGATCATCAGAATCCGGGAAATGGTTTTTAACTCCAGGGGCCTGTGGGATTAGACCCTGAAGGTCAGGGGTTAGCTTTCCAGCTATCTGTCCCATGAAGTCTCTGCGGAGATCAAATATTCGGTCTGCACCATTTAAAAAATTAAGTGAAATGTGCCCACGCTACAGCCTTCAGGCAGCAATGCAGAGGGGAGGGGTAGAGAGAGAGATGGGGCTGCCCTAGCTTCATCCCACTGACCACCAGGCCCTTCCTCAGAGCATGAGCCCCACACCAGCTAAGTGCCCCCGACCAGCCGCAGACCAGGCTCCTTCTCCCAACAGTAGATGAGCTGAGAATGAGAGAGGGGTGGGGGCAGGCAGCGGGAGGTCGGCCTGTCCAGGGAGCATCTGTAGGATCACCCCTGGTCAGCTCCTGCGAGGGTCTAAACTCTGGCCACTTGGTCCTTCCTTTCTGCACACAGCGATCCTGCGTGGAGGTCTGGCATGCCCTCTTCACTCTTCCTTTCGTGGGAAACTTTAGGAGTAGCAGGTCCCACCACCTAGGCCTGTTTTCTCCCATAGGGTGCCCTGCCAGCTTCCCACAGACTGGCCTTTGCATCTGGGAATGCGTGCCAATTTGACTGCTGATAACTGACCGCTCGTGACCACCTGAATTTGTTATATCATTCTTGTGGGGCCATTATGGAATATCTTTGATAATCTTTGCTTATTTCCTTATTTCCTGTGAAGTGTTCCTGTTCTTCTTCCTAAAGGATCCTCTAGAATATTCGTTTCTATTTACTTAACTTTGAGACAAGGTCTGTATGTAGCCTTGGCTGACCTGAATCTCACAAGATCTGGCTGCCTCTGCCTCCTGTACGCTGGAATTAAAGGCATGGGCCACCTCCCTGCAATATTTGTTTCTCAAATGGCTCCGGTGTGCAGTTGGAAAGGAAGCAGCTAGCTGTGGCTTGAGAAGAGGCTACACGTTCAGGTCAAGTTTCGTGTGTTAGAGCACGTATTTGAAGGTGTGCACGTCCGTCTGCACACACACAGAGCTCAGACAGAGGTCGATGTGGGCTAGCTTTCTAAGCTGCTTCTCAACTTTAATGTCTTTTTCTTCACTTATTTGCATGTGTGTTTAAAGGCTAACTTACAGGAATGAGTTTTTCCTTCCAGTATGTTAGTTTCTTGGGCCTATCAGGCTTAGCAGAGGGAGCCACTAACCACTGAGGTATCTCACCAGCCCTCCATCTTGCTTTTTTGAAAGTCTCTCATTGAACCCGGAGCTCACCGATTGGTCACTGAACCTGGAGCTCACCGATTGGTCATTGAACCCGGAGCTCACCGATTGGTCACTGAACCTGGAGCTCACCGATTGGTCATTGAACCCGGAGCTCACCGATTGGTCACTGAACCCGGAGCTCACCGATTGGCCAGGATCTGCTTGTTTTCATAGTGCCAGGGATCTAAGCTCAGGTCCTAGTGCTGCACAGCAAGTGCTTTACCCAGAATTCCCAGCTGGACACTGTAGCCCTGACCAGCTTTGACGGATTCAGATACGTAGTTATTGAGATCAGAATTTATGTGACACATTTCTCTGTGTAGTTCTGGCTGTCATGTAACTCCCTTTGTACACCAGGCTGGCCTCGAACTCAGAGATGAGCCTGCCTCTCTACCTCCTGAGTGCTGAGATTAAAGGTGTGCGCAGCCACCACCAGGCTAAAATGAGATTTTAAAGAAAAGCAGAAACAACAGATTTAAGCATTAACACGTAAGCCAGGCTGACGTCAAAGCTGTGGCGATTTCCCGGCTTCAGCCTTTCAGTTTCTTGGGTGCTGCGATTATAGGCATGTGCCACCCCAGTGAGTTTAGAATTAAATTTATGGTGAGTGCCATTCCATAGCTTTGTTCTCTGCTTGAGGTGGGCGAGGACAGAAGACCCGGGGTGTGGGAAGGACCAGAGCACTTTCCCACTGGTCTGTGCAAGTCTTTGGATGAGGAATTCCAGCGTGATTCATAAAATTTGCTGTGAATGTTGCCTTGGCAGAGACAATATCCCTTTTACACAGAGATATCTCAAATAATAAACCAGCAATAAACCAGGCTTGAGACCTAACTGTACATGACCTCTGAGTCTGGCCTCATTCTCTCCCCAGATATAAACCTGCAATTTTCTAGGAACCTCACAGGCAAGATTATAAACCCCATTTTGGTAATGGATATGGCTTACCCTCTGTGCAACCTTAGCAACCCATGGTTTTACCAGATCAGACTCAGGAAGTGCTGACTCTATGGTCTCCCTTGCTGAAGAGGAGAAGGGGGCCACTTCAATACGCTTTGAGCAATAGCTCAGGAGCCACCAAAATTTTATGTATGGTTACTGCTAGTCACTCAAATCAGGACACACCCACGCCTGTATGTGTACTGTCCTTTTCTGGAGCATCTTTAATGCTTAAATCCGTTAAAAAAAATCTCATCTTAATGAACTCCATCTCACCAGGCTGTGGTGGTGGCGCACGCCTTTAATCCCAGCACTTGGGAGGCAGAGGCAGGCGGATCTCTGTGAGTTCCAGGACAGCCTGGTCTACAAGAACTAGTTCTAGGACAGGCTCCAAAGCTACAGAGAAATCGTCTCTCGAAAAACCAACCAACCAAACTCCATCTCGGAATCCTGGCTTCACCTGTTTGAAAGGGTGCCTCAGACTGCTACAGGCACCAACGGGGAGCGGTCTTTTGCTCCCATTGCGGCTGACAGTTAAACACAGACTCCCCTTCCACCCAGCCAGGTAGGCCTGACTCAGACCCTAGCTAAGGGCACAGGTTACAAGAAGTCACTGTGTACTGGAACACAAAGTAGGGAGGAGCCAATTCTGCAGGTAGGGTTCCCCCATGGAGGGGGGCCAGTGTCCCCAAAGAGACCGATCTTGGAGGTCTGCAGGGTGAGGCAGGTGCACAGCACAGGGAAATCAGGTGGGGCTGCGAGTTCCCACGTGTCCTCTTAGGATTCTGAGAGGGGTCCTTTGCAGTGCAGGGCGGTCAGGTGACCTGACACAGCGCGAATCTGGGGAGAGCAGGAGCTCCATGCTGAGGACTGACAAAGCTTTACCTGCGGTGCAGCCAAGGGGCCCCTGGCCCCACCCACCCCGTGGCAGGGCCGCCTTTGTTCCCTCCCTCTATGGTTTGGGGTTCCGGATCCAACCAGCTGGCCTTGCAAAGCAAGGCCCAGGCCAGGGAGGGTGGAACTGACCCCTTGAAGGACCACACTACACAAGGAGGGAAGGACGGCCGGGTGGCGCGGTTCTGCCTGGCGTTGGAGGAATCCGGCCTCCTGTGGTCCCCTGGCCTCAAGTGCAGCTCGCTGCCTTTGCGTCCTACGTCGTCTTCTTCAGGGCGCAAGGCATCCAAGGCAACGCGGGGGCCACCCAGCCCCTGTGCGCCCCTAGCCGGGGCCCTCACCCGGGAGCGCGGCCCCGGCGCTTTGTCCTAGGGTGAGGGGCGCGCCCCCGTCGCCGAGTCACGTGGGGACCCAGCAGCCGGCTCCGAGCCTCGGACCTCCCGGCGCGCGGAGCCCGGTGCGCACGCGCGCGGCTGCGGGCCCGCCGCCCGTTGATTGGCTTGGGCTGCCGTGCTCTCCGCCAATGGGCGCGCGGCTGCGGGGCTGGCGTCTGGCGGGGCGTGCGCGTCTCCCCCTACAGATGGAGACGAAGCGGGAGGAAGGGAGGCTCGGGGATGCTGTTGCTCCCCCGACCCCACTGTCGCCGTCCAGCTTGATGGATACCTATAATCCCAGCACGAGGGAGGCAGCGACGATCCCGGGCTGTATGTCAGGACTGACTGAAAAGGAGGGAGGCTGAGGTTGTAGCCGAGATGGTACAAAGCCTCGTGAAACCTGGTTTGGTAGCACACGACTGCAGTCCCAGCACCTGAGAGGTGGAGGCAGGAGGATTAGAAATTCAAGGCTGTTTTTGGCTGTGTAGTGAGTTCAAGGTCAGCCTGAGTTACCTGAGACCCTGTCTCGAAGAACAAAGCAACAAACTCCACAAGTCTCTTTAAAAATTAGCAGTGATGGGGCTGGAGAGATGGCTCAGAGGTTAAGAGCACTTGACTGTTCTTCCAGAGGTCCTGAGTTCAATTCCCAGCAACCACATGATGGCTCACAGCCATCTGTAGTGAGATCTGGTGCCCTCTTCTGGCCAGCAAGCATACAGATAGACAGAACATAATAAATAAATAAATAAATAAATAAATACATCTTTAAAAAAAATTAGCAGTGATCATAGCTGACATATTTTCCTATTATAGAGTAGTTAGATATTTGGTTCACGATAAAAATTACCACCTTAGTTGCTGGAGAGATAGCTCAGGAGTTAAGAGCACTGGCTGCTTTTCCAGAGGACCTGAATTCAATTCCCAGCACCCACATGGCAGCTCACAACTGTCACTCCAGTTCCGGAGGATCTGGCGCCCTCACACAGACATACATGTAGACAAAACATCAATGCACATAAAATTAGAATAATCATTAAAAAGTTACTGCTTTAAATTGAAAGGTGCCCCCTGGATACTAGGCTCCAAGAGTTCTTGTCAGTGTTATTCATAATAGACAAAAGATGGAAATCGACTTGTCCACCCAGGACAAATGGGTAAGCAAGGGCAGACTATACATACCTTAACATTATAGAGACCTTAGTAAGGAGTATAGTATAAGGACCTTAGTTAGGGGCCTATAGTAGGCTGGCTGTTGAAAACACGCTACTAATAAGGCAATCACCTAGGACAAAGCACGAAGCACCTACAGTAGGATAATAAAAGTTTTTTGTTGTTGTTTGTGCTTTTGAGACATGGTTTGCTTTTTAGGTCAGGGTGGCCTCGAACTCACTGAAATCCACCTGCTTCTGCCTCCTGAGTGCTAGAATTAAAGGCATGCACCACCCACGCCTGGCATAAAATTGTTTTTTTAAGAGTTACTTATTTTTAATCCCTGTGTATTTTGTCCGCATAGATAGTGCCCATGAAGACCAGAAGAGGCTATGGGATCCCCCTGGAGCTAGGGTTGCAGATGCTTGTGAAGCAACACATGGGTGCTGGGAACCAAACCTTGATCCTCTGCAAGAGCAGAGGGCCCCCTTAGCCACTAAGCCATCTGTCCAAATCTATGACAGCTTAAAGCTGGAGAGGAGCTGGCGAGGGACAGAGAGCTGACGTCTGCCATAAATGGCGGTGGGTGGCTGCACAGCATTGCAAGTGTTCTT
>NC_022014.1:83455654-83465041 GCF_000317375.1 Microtus ochrogaster | reverse complement strand
TAGCATATCTGTAAACCCTGTAACCTGTGGATTTTATGTCATGTGTAGACTGGGTTTCAATAAAACTATTACAAACTTACTGCTTGTGTTGGAAGCAGTCCTTGCCTTCCACCCAGGTGTGGCAGGATTTGGTTCCAGGATTTGGCTTCAGGAAGCAATGATTATCCCTGGGTGAGCCAGGGTGTGCCTCTCTCCAGCGCCCACTGGGCATGTGCTTCGTCTCTCCAGCCCCTGGAAAGTCTTATTTTTCTTGTGACACAGCCTCAGGCAATGCTGATAAATCAGGCAGGGCTTCTGAAGTGATGCTGCCCAGCTCCTCAGGAGTGCTCCAGGCTGCTTCTCGCTCTCCTGTTCTGGTCAGGGGACCTCTGGCTCCACTCCTTCAGGATCCTAGTGGAGTCACCCAGGACATGTCGTGTGTGTGTGTGTGTGTGTGTGTGTGTGTGTGTGTGTACCACATGTGTGGGTGCCTGGAGAAGCCAGAAGAGGGCATCGGATCTCTTGGAGTTACACAGTTGGGAACTGCCTGACATGAGAGCTCTGGAGAGCAGCAAGCACTTTTTTTTTTTAAGGTTTATTTATTATCTACAGTGTTCTTCCTGAGTGTATGCCTGCACGCCAGAAGAGGGCACCAGATATTATTACAGATGGTTGTGAGCCACCACGTGGTTGCTGTGAATTGAACTCAGGACCTTTGGAAGAACAGCCAGTGCTCTTAACCTCTGAGCCTTTTCTTCAGCCCGCAGCAAGCACTCTTAAGTGTTGAGCCATCTCTCCAACCCCTCTGACTTGTTTTCTAAAAGCAGGTTCCATCAGGCGGTGGAGGCGCACGCCCTTAATTCCAGCATTCGGGAGGCAGGGGCAGGGAGAGCTCTGTGAGTTCGAGGCCAGCCTAGTCTACAGAGCGAGTTCCAGGACAGGCTGTAAAGCTACAGAGAAACCCTATCCCGAAAACCCAGAACAACAAATAAATAAATAAGATAAAATATAAAATAAAAGAAAGTGGGTCCCACTGTGTAGCCTAAGCCGCTCCCAAACTCTGATAGTCCTACCTCAACCACCTGAGTTAGGGTCACAAGCGTGGTCCATCACACACAGCATGAGGCATCTTACTTCCCTACCCACTAAACCGTTCGTTTTTTTAGTTCCTAAGTTGCCCACGATCCAAAGCAGGAGCATTTGGATCCTGGAAGCAGTCCCGGTCCAGATCCTCCTCCCCCATTGCTTCCTTTCCCCTCTCCCGCCAGCTGCCATATCGAATATGACCGCTGGAGGGCGCTCCCGCATCGCTCCTACTGGCCAGCAGGCTCCTATGGGAGGGCCCCTGTGCGTGAGCGCTTAAGATTGATTTCCAGATTCTCATACTCAAATTGTAAACGGAGAGCCAGAGCTTGGGAGGCTGCAAAAGGGACTTTAAAAGTTCCCCAACCACTTGGTGGCTAGGACATTCACTAGGTCAGGGAGGCAAAATCAGGGAAACGACTTTGTGTACCAAAGCACTGTTCGCGTCTCGGTCCGCCTGCCTGCGGACCGCTTGGGTGCAGTTTTTTTGTACGACTGTAGCCATGTCCAGTACAGATGAAATAACGCTGCCAGATGCTTACAGGCCGCACATGTGCAGACCAGTCAAGGCGCTTTCTTGAATCCCATGTGGTCTGTCGCCAGGCCTTCAACATGGAACACAAAGGCAGAGGTGGGGTCCCCAGTGACGGCGACTTTCATTGTGTCCCCTCTCTCCTGCGTTCCAGCCTCTACGCATTTACCTCCCTTTTATCCGCTCCTCCTATAACCGCTAGGTCAGGTGGCCAGGAAGCAGCCCACCCATGGAGCTCAAGGCTGTGCACCAGACACCTGCAGAGGCCTCCTCCCATTGGCTGTTTTGCCTTCTAGCTCCTTCTCCAGTTATTTCCTGTGCTAGTGAGCCTCCCCACCCACCCACCTCCCCACCCTGCCATTCCGTGTTGGCCAACGCAGTCCCAAAGCTTTCTGGCCCGGGGCTCCTGGTTACTTCAGATCCTTGCTAAGTACTCTGCCCTCCTTGGCGACTTACCGATGGTATGCTCATGTGCCCTCAGGTTGTCCACAGAGGGTTGCCTGACTTCAAAAGAACAAGGATGGCTGGACTCTCAGACTAACAGTGAAACACCCTAGCATGCAACCAAGGAAAAGCAGTGGCCGGCTGTGACTGCATGGCTGTGGGCAGGAAGCTCTGCCTGACTTATAGAACGCACCCCTCCCCCATCAACACTAGTCCTGATCCTGGAGAAAAAGGCCTTTGAGGCTGAGAGCAGCCTGAACAGGAGGGACTTGGTAGCAGCTTAGTTAGGCCTCCAGGAGAGGTCTGCCCTAGTCCGATGGTCACAGTGTTACCCCCTAATTTTTATTGTCTTGTCTCGCTTGAAGAAGAGGGTTCTGCTCCTGGTGGGTGACCCAGGCACTTCCTAGAACCTACAATGGCTTCCTTTCTTCCCCTGCCACCTCCTCTATACATCCAGGAAGTCTCATCACCTGGATGTAGACTCCCAGCTTTTGTCGAGCCCCCAAAGAAAGGTTAAGATGCTGGAGGCTGCAAAGCCCAAATGCCTGGGAGCTTGCGGGCACACGACCACCACGGGTCCCCACTGGAGTTTCTTCTCACGCCTTACCAGCACAGGCTGTCTGGTCTCAGACCAGCAGGGAAGAGGGTGGGTTTAAACTTCACGGGGTTGGGTTGCCTCTCAGGCACCCGCAATACGACCCTCTTCCTTGCCATTCACCTGCTCCCTGCCACCCAGGGAAAAACACTCCACAGATGTAGTCTCCAGCACCCCATACACCTGCCATCGACCTGGAGCTGAGAGACCTTCCAGGACCACCAGAGTCAGGCTGATCCAGGAGACTGCACTGCTTGCTAGGGAAGCATTTTGAATGCAGACTCCCAGTTCTAGGAGGGTGACCTTGGAAATGCCCCCACATTGGCCAACCTGCTTTCTTCTCCACCAACCCAGGAGCCTTTTCAAACCTATGTTGTGAGGATTCGGAGGGTTCCCAGGGCCTGAATGCTCCTCCCCAGACTGTGTGGAGAGTGGGGGTCTGTGTCACAGCCTACAGCACTGTGGCCTCTCTGCCATGGGGAATGTCCCAGACCTGATCCCATGATACCTGCCTCCTCCCCAGCTCAGCCTAGAGCTCCCCACTCTTTGCTGCTGCTCAATGCTTTTGAGGCCACCACCACTGAGTGACTGAGGAAAGAGGGTGAGGCCGGGCAGTGGTGGCGTACGCCTTTAGTCCCAGCAATTGAGAGGCAGAGGCAGGTGGATCTCTGTGAGTTCGAGACCAGCCTGGTCTACAAGAGCTAGTTCCAGGACAGGCTCCAAAGCTACAGAGAAACTCCATCTCGAAAAACCAAAAAGAAAAAGCAAGAAAGAAAGGGTGAGATGGGCTTATGCCTTTCAATCCAGCAGAGGCAGGCGGATCTCTGAGTTTGAGGCCAGCCTGGGAGTTCCAGGACAGTTAGAGCTGTTAGCAGAGAGGGCCTGTCTCGAAAAACCGAAAAAGGAAAAAAGGGGGGTGGGGAGTAGAAAATTTAAAAGAGAAAAAAAGAAATAAAGAGGGTGATTTAGGAGAGGATCAGCACAGGCTGGCAGTCAGGGCGGGAGTTCTGTCCGATTCCCACCCAGTCCAAGAGAGTCTAATTTTGCAAACAGGCTCAGGTTAGTGAAGACCTCTCTAGGCAGTTCCCCACGTGGCCTCTCTTAGGAAAGACCAGAGCCCTTATATCACTGAACGCTAGGTTTTAAGAAACATCCCACGCTTGCTGCCAGGTCCTGTTCTTCGCCACAATCCCGAGGAGACAAGGAGAAAACGAGGATAAGAAACCCGGGAACGGAGAATGAAAGGGCCCGTCCAAGGTCAGACCCTGAGAGGGCTGCGTTGCAGGCGGCGGCTCCTGGCTCGCGTGTGCGAACAAGCGGGGGGTTCCGGGAGGCGCGCGGGGCCGGAGTGGGCGCGCAGGTGGCGGGGCCGGAGCGGGCGCGCGGCGCGGGCGCAAAGAACAAAAGGGAGCCCCGCTCCCGCCCCGCCCGCCCTCGCTGGGCCAATCGGCGCGGTCCGAGTAGCAGAGGCCCTCTAATTGGCTGCTCAACGACCAATCGCGAGCCAAGGCCGAGCGCCCCGGCGGCCCCACGTGGGGTGCTGCGCCTGGCTAGGGAAGGGCGGGGCAGGGAGTTGGGACGCGCCACGCGCGCATCGGGGACCTGACGGCGACCCGCGCTGCCCCGGGGATCCCCTGCGGTCCCCGGTGGACCTTGTAGCCTCTGGTCCCCGTGGGGGCGTCGTCAGGCTCCTTCAGCGCCTTGGGAGTGCAGAGTCTCCCGGTCGGGCGGTAGTGGGGCCAGCACGGGGCTGTTCCCTGCTCCCACGGGAGGTGATGGGGGGGGGGCAGGAGAGCGCCACCTGGGTTTGGCTCGGAGGCTGAAGCTGGTGGGGAGGAGGGAAGGAAGACACGGTCCTGCTGTTTAGTGGCGGAGGCATCAATTTATTCTTGGACGGAGTCCGGCTTTGACACCTCTCTTGCCCTGGGGACACAAAGAGAGGTGGCCCCTGTTCGGGCTTGGGGGCTAGCCTCCCCCTGGCCGTTTCCATTAGCCTCCCTTCCAAACTACTCCAAGTGGAACATACAAAAATGTTTTTTGATACGGGCAATTGATACGGTCTTACATTTTTATGGCACCCTCAGACGGGACATTTGAGGAGAGTTGAATAAATCGAAAATACATGAGTTGAAGGAAAGATGTGTAGTACCCAGGCTAGCAACAAAGAGGAGCGTCCACCACCCCAGACCCGAAGGGCAGCTGTGGTGGAGAAATAGACCCCTTTCAGGAACTGTGACATTGGGAAGGGGACGCTGTGACCTGGCAGGGAGGTGCTGGGTGAGGTGTAGTTCCTTGGGCTCTCTAGTGCTTCCCATTGGCTGAATCCAGGCCCAAGATGGAGCTAAGGAAGCTGGACTGAAATTGTCTACAACCCGTTTCTGCTGTGGAGAGGAGGCTGGGGTGACGGTGGTGTGTCAGGGTGCTGGGGCCAGCAGCAAGAATGTGCCCCGCGCCTGCTCTCGGGAGTAAATAAAACGTGCTACACGACCTGTGTTTGGTTCTGTGAGCAGTAGGTAGATGCAGCGTGGGTGGACCTCTGTGTCCTCAGGCAGCCTTGTGATGGATGGGCGGGACTGGGCTGAACTTTCTTCCCTATAAGAGACATCTTCCAAGTCACAAAGTGAGAAAGAAGACTGGGGATGCAGCCGGGCGGCGATGGTGGTGCTCGCCTTTAATCCCAGCTCTCGGGAGGCGGAGGCAGGTGGATTTCTGTGAGTTCAAAGCTAACCTGTGGAGCCGGGCGATGGTGGTGCTCGCCTTTAATCCCAGCTCTCGGGAGGCGGAGGCAGGTGGATTTCTGTGAGTTCAAAGCTAACCTGTGGAGCCGGGCGATGGTGGTGCTCGCCTTTAATCCCAGCTCTCGGGAGGCGGAGGCAGGAGGATCTCTGAGAGTTAGAGGCCAGCCTGGTCTACAGAGCGAGTTCCAGGACAGGCTCCAAAGCTGCAGGAAACCCTGTCTGGAAAAAAATAAAAATACATAAATAAGAGGGTGGAGGAGGGTGTTCAGGTAGACACCTGCCTTCCTAGATGTGCCCGTTTTGTTAGGCGCTTTCATATCTCTGGAGTGGGCTCAGGGCAACAGAGGGACCTTAAGTTCTGTCTCAGGGACTTGGATTCTGCTTATGGGGTTCTTTTCAAGGCCTGCCTTGCCAATCAGCACACACTGCACTTCACCTAGTGACTCTGAGGCCGGGAGCATTTATTAACTCACCAAAGCTTTCAGGGGAGGTCTTCTGTACCACGATAGACTCAGTCCTGGGGAAGGAAAAAGGGCACAGTCCAGGCATGGAGAAGTTTATGGTTCACTGTGTAATCATACTCCAGTCCAGATGAAGGGCTGCAGCCCCGGGAGGTCCAGAAAACCCTCTCACAGAATGAGGACAAGGGAAGGACGGATTTGGTGCTTGAGAGAGCTTTGAAAGACAATTAGGTGTTGGATGGCGGAGAAGGGATGACCCCAGGTGTCCCAAGAACGTGGCATCCGGCAGACGTGGTTGTGTGCCGTGGGCCTCTGACACACGGAAGTCAGGGGACACGGGCAGTAGCCCCCTTCCATATGGTGATGCTAACAGGATTATTGGGTGGCTGCAAGGGGGATGTGCTGTGTGCAGGCCAGTGTTGCAATCGGCAATTACAGGTGTAGTGTGTATGCATAAGCTGTCAGTACAGGCATGGGTTGCAGTCGGGAGGTCTTTGTGGCATGTGAACTGAGCTAAGTAAAGATAGCTTTCTTTTTTTTCCCACATGTGCTGGCCTCACCTGTCCCCAGTTGCTGTCCTATAGTGCAACAGGTCGGCCCGCAGAGTCCTCAGCCTGGCCCCCTGCCACCAGGCAGCCTTCCCATGAGCAGGGGCAGCAGATACAGGACTGCTCTGTTTGCCAGCCCCAAATCTGCTGTTAAAAACTGCTGTTTGTGGGTCTGGAACCAATAGTGTTAGGTTCAGATCCAGCTGCTCCGAGCCCTAGGGCAGCCAGAGAAGGATACTTTGGGGGTGACATGGGCAGTCCCCTGACAATGGTGCTGGGGTGCAGGTGCCCTGGGCAGTTGGGACAACCTCGGCATTCCAGGAAGAGCAGACATCACCTCCTGATGAGAACGTAGGGAAGACGGTCCAGGGATGCCTGGAGACCAGTAGCCCAACTTGGGCGTAGTGGTGTAGAGCCCGGAGTCTCCAGCAGAAGCCAAATGCTCTAAACAGGGAAGGAGACAGCACACACAAAGGCTGGTCTGATGGTTATGGTGACAGTTCCTGCAGACACACATGTGGTAATGTGACATTAGACTGATCCATGGTCTGTCTGTCTGCGTATATGTATGTATTCATGCATACATGCATGCATTTTGTGATGTTGGGGATTCACCCTAGTGCCTTGTATGTTCTAGGAAACCTCTGTACCACTGAGCCACATTGCAGCTCGGTCTCCTCTATTTATTTGTTTGTTTGTTTGTTTATTTATTTATTGCTTTTCCAGACAGGTTTTTAGAGCCTGTCCTGGAACTAGCTCTTGTAGACCAGGCTGGCCTCGAACTCACAGAGCTCCACCTGCCTCTACATCCAGAGTGCTGGGATTAAAGGCATGTGCCACCACCACCCAATTATTCCTAAATTTACTACAAGGCAGAACTTCTGATCTGGTGCCCACACCCCCTCCCTGAGGCAGGGGCGCTTTCGTCTTCCCCTACTGACCCAGGGAAACTGTCTAGTCTGGGTCTGTGGTTGTTGCTGTGGCCCCTGGGGCTTACTCTGTAGGACTGGACATCTGTGCTACATGTGCTGGGACGACAGTGTGTTCACTGGCTTCTGAGTGGATCCCGTGTCACCCAGGGCAGGGAAGTAGCTCTCCAGGAGTCTCTCACCCCTGCCAAACAGTCTCCCTGAAGAGAACTGGGAAGTGTGTGTGTGTGGGGGGGGGGGTCAATGTTCCACTCTTTCCTCATATCTGAAACCAGAGTCAGATGCCCACACTGGGCTGGGGCTGGGGCTTCTGCAGGAAGGCTTTGGTATCAACAAGAACAGGGCAGCGTGGGAGGCTGCAAGGTGGGATGGGCAGGGCTCTGAGTGTGTGGCCTGGGAGCTGAGAACTAATGAAGATGCCTTCTTGTGCCCAGACCTGTGGATGCTGGGGACACTGTGCTGGACACCCAGGCAGGAGCTCTGCCATCACCTTGATGACAGTCCCAGGGAGGCAGCAGCCAAATAAACCCGCAATGAATACATCATTGCAGACTGGGGTGAGTGTTCCATGCTGGTAGAAGGACTGACCCAGCAGGGACATCAAACTATAGGAGATTGTGGCCTCAGGGAGTTTAAGAGTCCCTCAGGGCTGCAGGGACCCTTAAAGGGCATCCCGGCAGAATGGGGTTGGGGTCTTGTCCCAGAGAATTGCAGAGTGGAGTCATGGATAAGGAAGGGGGGAGGAGGGATCTTGTGATTGGAAAACCCTGAGATGCGGTGTGTGTCTATCATTAGAAGCCCAGGTCCTGGTCATTCTGCTGTCATTCTGCTGCTCTCAAATGTGGCTTTCTTCTCATAATAAAAAGGATGCTAATACGCCAGCCTTCCATCTACACTCCAACCAGAAGGAAGAGAGAAAAGGCACAGCTCCGTTTTTAAGGATGCTTGTCATTACATGTTAACCATCTTGGTCAAAACTCAGCTTCACACAGGGCATGGTGGTGCACACATTTAATCCCAGCACTTGGGAGGCAGAGGCAGGCAGATATGTGAGTTCGAGGCCAGACTGGTCTTCAGAGCGAGTTCCAGGACAGCCAGGGCTCTGTTACAGAGAAACCCTGTCTCAGAAAAACAAAACAAAACAAAACAAAAAACCCCACTCAGTTCAACAGCTACATATAGCTGCAAAAAATTGGGAGATGTAGTTTTTACTCCTGAGGAAACGGGGAGGATGGTGTTGGGGCTCTGCCTGGTTGAAAATGCTGACGTTGAAAGCAGGAGATGGACAGCTGTCGCCGACTCTCTATAGCCATAGGCAGGACTCAGCCATGTCTGCGCTGAGGCCATCTGACCAGTACCAGCCCTATCAAAGACAA
Source organism: Microtus ochrogaster (assembly GCF_000317375.1). NCBI lineage: Eukaryota > Metazoa > Chordata > Mammalia > Rodentia > Cricetidae > Microtus > Microtus ochrogaster. The sequence continues at coordinate 83,456,356 of NC_022014.1, read as the reverse complement.
CGGAATTAGCTCCCAGGGATCTGATTAGCCTGCCCAATCCAGCTGGGGACAGCCTGAAGCGAGTCCGGCTAAGAAGGCTCCGGAACTATTGACCACGAGGGGCTCCCTCCCTCTCTCTAACTGTGGAATGCTTCGTGAATGTGTGTGTCTTCCCTGTGCAGGGGACATGTTCTCTCTGTACCACTCCAGTTTTAGTGTCTGTGCCACCGAATTGAGCGCAGGACCGGTCTCTTTCCTCATGTCACCTTCTCTTGGGTGTCCTTGAGAAGTCGGTGAGACTTTGTTGTTGTTGTTTGTGGATTTGAGACAAGGTTCCGCTATGTAGCCCTGGCTGTCCTGGAACTCACTCTGTAGACCAGGCTGGCCTCACACTCACAGAGATCCTCCTGCCTCTGCCTCCCGAATGCTGGGATTAAAGGTGTGCGCCCCCACTGCCTGTGTTGTCCTTTTAAGTGAGCAGCTGGGAAGTTGCACACAGGTGTCTTTTCCCCCCTTCCTTTTCCTCTTTCTTTCCTTGTCTCCCTCCTCTCTCTCTTCCCCTGCCCCATACCCCCCTCCTTTATTTATTTATTTATTTGTTTGTTTGTTAGTTAGTTAGTTAGTTAAAAATTTTTTTTAAAGACAGGGTTTCTTTATGATGTAGTCCTGACTGTGCTGGAACTCTCTCTGTAGACCAGGTTTGATGTGGGAGTGATTTTTTTT
>NC_022014.1:83441144-83455212 GCF_000317375.1 Microtus ochrogaster | reverse complement strand
AACTCACAGAGATCCGCCTGCCTCTGCCTCCCGAGTGCTGGGATTAAAGGCGTGCGCCACCACCACCCGGCTCCACAGGTTAGCTTTGAACTCACAGAAATCCACCTGCCTCTGCCTCCTGAGTGGTGGGATTAAAGGTGTGTGCCATCACCGCCCGGCTATGCTTTTTCCCCCCCTTTGAAACAGGGTTTTACAGTAGCCCTGGTTTGGAAATTATTTTGTATCAGTCTGGTGTAACTTACAGGGACCTACCTGCCTCTGCTTGTCAAGTGCTGGCATTATTAATGTTGCATCCCTCCGTGCCGGCCTGAGCCTTAATCTTGGCCACAGTTATGATAGTTACAACGGCCACCCCCTGGTCCAAGGCAAGCAGTGCTCTTCTTTCTTGGTAGTGGGGCCTCACAAGCATGCTCTGTTTAATCCGAAGCTGCTTCAGGATATGAAAGAAAATGCATGTGGCCCCAGCCAAGAAACTACAAGTCAAGGTGCCCTCCTTTCTTGAGGCGCCCCCGTTCTGAGTTTCCACGTGTGATGGGAGGGCCAGGCCCTGGCGGAGGGACCAATTCTTTCCCCTGGGGTCAGCTCCTGTACCCTGTCCTGTCAGGTCCTTCATCACATCAGGACATCGCAGAGAACAGTTTTGAGGTTCCCTGTCTATTAGCTAGCCCACATCCTATCCTCCATCTCCCTGGGGCCATGGTTGAGGGGTCTTGCCGAGGAACCACCTGTTGTTTTGCTGTACATGGCAAGGCTCTGACACAGATTGGAGGCTGAGCCCTGGGCACTGGTGTAACCAGAAAAACCCCAGCTTGTCACAGGATTTTGTACCACCAGCCCCCAGATCATAACAGGAGGCTTAATATTAGTTATGAACGCCTGGCCTTGTCCTAGCGTGTTTCCAACTAGTTCCTTTTTAAATATTTGTTTATTTATTATGTATACAATATTCTGTCTGTGTATATGCCTGCAAGCCAGAAGAGGGCACCAGACCTCATTACAGATGGTTGTGAGCCACCATGTGGTTGCTGGGAATTGAACTCAGGTCCTCTGGGAGAGCAGTCAGTGTTCTTAACCTCTGAGCCATCTCTCCAGCCCCCTCCAACTAGTTCTTATAACTTAGCCCATTTATATTTATCTTTGTGCTGTCGTGTGGCTTGTGGTTTTTACCTCTCCTTCTGTGTGTCTTGCTTCCTCTGTGTCTGACTAGAGACTCCGCCTCTCTTCTTCCCCACGACTTCTCTGTCCCCAGAAGTCCTGCCGAATCTCTTCTTGCCTTGCTATTGCTCACTCAGTTCTCTATTAAGCCAATCACAGGGACACATTTGCACAAGGTGTAAAGTGTTCCACAACACCAACTCCTGTCCCTAATCCTGCCTCTGGTCAGGTCCCACGCCAGGCCACCAGGGCCCTGGGTACCCAGGTAGTGGTGAGGACGGGCCATGACTCAGTTCCTTATGGAACTGTTCTCACACTCTGGTGCTGTGGGGATAGATGGGGGGCTCTACAGAGAGCGTGGTCTGTCCAGTTCAGACAGTGTCCACTATGGCAAGAACAGCTTACTGCCTGCACCATGATGGAAGCACCCACAGAAGCCGGGGCACTGCCAGGTAGCGTGGCATTACATTTAGAATCAGAAGTGTGAAGATTTTATTTTTTTTGAGACGGGGTCTCTTGTAGGCCAAGCTACCCTCACACTCTCTCTGTGTTCAAGCTACTCTTGAATCCCAATCCTCCTGTCTCTACCTCCCAAGTCCTGGGATTACAGGCATATACCTACCAAGCTGTGTTCTTTCCATGTGCCGGTGGGAATCCAGGCCACTGTGCACATCACAGAGACTCATGATGAGGTAGTCTGTGCCCATAGCCCATCAAGCAATCTTGGGCTGGTTGGAAGGTCATGTGCCCTCTTCATTTCCCCACCTGTGCCTTCGGTGACGTGCACGGTCTTCCACTTTCTATGCCACAAACCTCCTTTATCCTCAGATGCAGAGACAATCGCCCCATGCTTCTTGTCAACCCGTGGAGGCTTGCTTTGTTTTGTTTTTGTGTGTTTTCCTCCAGAGAATGCTATGTGGGCTCAGTTGTCTACTTGAGGGGGGGCTGCCACCCTACAAATGTTTGGAAAATTAAGCTGCCACATTTTTGGCTAGCAGGCCCTTCTCACTTGGGGTGAGGGAGGCCCAGCACAACCTCTTTTGTTTACATCCTTTCTGTCCCGCGCTGGACAGCTGGGAGCACCTGTTTATGGCAAAGGAGGTTGGGGAATACCCAGTTTGAATTGGACAGCTGGATTTCACAGTTGCTAGACTTAACCAACAAAACACAAATTATTAGGTTAAATTCAAACTTCAGACAAAGAGTGAGTCATTTTTAGCATAAGTTATACCAAATATTTCATGCAACATTTATGCTACAAAAATTTCCTCCTGGGGCTGGAGAGATGGCTCAGAGGTTAAGAGCATTGCCTGCTCTTCCAAAGGTCCTGAGTTCAATTCCCAGCAACCACATGGTGGCTCACAACCATCTGTAAAGGGGTCTGGTGCTCTCTTCTGGCCTGCAGGCATACACACAGATAGAATATTGTATACATAATAAATAAATATTTTAAAAAATTCCTCCTTCTAATTCAAATTAAATCCAAAGTTCTGAAATTTATTCAGCAACTTATCATAGAGTCATGTTTCTGCAAGAGTGACCACTGAGGGTTTATAAGGTCCCTTCATGACCATTCCCAAGAAGCGCTAAGCGTGTTCTCTAGGGGAAAGCCCTGATTGGCTTGTCCTGGGTCAGATGCTCACCCTGAAGCCAATCACGACGACTGGGGGAGGTGGAAGTGCTGTAACTGGCCTACGCTGAGTCACGTGACTAGAGAGACACATGGCAGTCTGCAGAACCAACTGAGAACAGGGTAGACTTCCCTGGTGACTGTAGACATTGAGTAGGCTCCCCACTGTTGCTGGAGAGGTTTGGATCCTGGGCCTGAGGCTGGGGGTTTTGCCTGGCTCCAAACTTTGAAGTCCTGTGTGCTGGACGCCTCCTAGCAGACACCTCAGATCACCGTCATCTTTGAGGCACCCTTTCTGCCTCAGGCTGCCTGGTGCCCTGTCCTCGTCCGTCAGGGTCTCTCCCACACCTCCAGCCCTCTTCATTGGCTCTTTCGCGTGGGTTGTCCAGCTCTCGTCTCGCAGGCACCCCTAGACGGGAGACATTTCAGGGCTTTGGGGTGCCCTAGGCCTAAGTGCTTAGAGTCAGAGAGGGCAGCTGGGGACCTGGAGGGAGAAATGTTATTACCCAGCAAAGTGGAGGCTCCTCACTTCCCTGTTCACCTCAGCCCCCAGACTGCTTCTCCTAGATGGAGACAGATTTCCTGACAAGGGGCAAGATCATAAACTCCTTTGGAGGCTCCCAAATAAAAGTGGCTGTTTTAACTTTCCCTCCTCAGCAAACCAATTGTGAGGAGGATCTCTAGGCCGTGTCACAACTGGTGTGTGTGGGGGGGGGCTGCTTGGAAACGTGGGCTCCAAATGAGCCTAGGGAGGCTGGAAAGACAGACAGACAGCTCAGAAGGAAACAGGCTGTTAGGCAGGTCTGGATCACAGCCTAAGGTAGAGGAGGAGCCTTGTGCTCGGAGGCCTCTCTGATGGCCCAGGACACCATCACAGGGCTCTTTTGGTAGTATGGTTAGTCCTGAAGCAGGCTGGAGGCGCAGGCCACTTCTGGTTGCCATGGGGTTGTGAATCCGCTGAGGGACTGAGTCGGAGGGCGGTGGTAATGTTATTTCTCAGGTTTCCAATCTGTGGATGTGTGCTGCCCGCCTTGGGGTGCCCCAGCAAGCAGACAGGAAAGCACCGCAGAGGGGACACTACAGCTGGAATGGCACACGTGGAGGATCCCTGGTCACTCACAGGAGGCCACTTGCAGTGGGGCACGGAACCCACAGGGTGGCTTTCCACTTCCTGCACCCTACAAGCCCTCCTTGGACTTGGCAGCTGCTGGGGTCTGCAGTTCCTCCAGCTTCAGGAAGGCCCTCCCCCAAGCCCTCAGGACTCCAGTGGCTTGTATGGAGGTCAAACGTGTCTGGAATGCAGAAATGACAGTGTCCAAAGGACGATCCTTTAATACTGCCCCAAACACAGCACTAGGATAGAGGCAAGACCCATTCCTCTGTCTGCACGGGCTGGGTGCTCCTAGGCTTCCTTTGGGTGGGAATGGGGGTCGGAGCCCCTGCAGAGGGGGTGGGATCTGCAGAAAGCACTGTTCACGCCCAGGGCAAAGCCCCTCCCCCATAGCCCTGTCTGTAGCAGGTCAGCTTCCAGGGGCTTGATCCATTTCTCTATCTGAATCCCAAGCCGCGAGTCACCAATCTGGCTTCTGTTGTCACTGGAGTTGGTTCAGGCTCCTGGTGAAAAGGGTGTGTGGGTTCTCCAGAGCTGTCCAAGGGGCCAGCATCCCTCCATCCCTTCAGGGGTGTGGCTCTCAGGTAAATCTGATGGATACTCTCCTGACACTAGGCTTGTGGGGCTAAGGAAATACAGGTTGAATGACCCGGTTGGGACCCTCCTCACTCCTGGACGCCTCTCCCTGCTGTCAACAGCACCTGCATGCTTCTGCCTCAGCCTGCCCGGCTGTGGGGCCCTCCATGCTCCTGCCAAGTTTTTCTATGGGGTCCCCTACAAGTGCGGAGAGAGGCTCAGCTCAGATCTATCGGGGTGGGTACGGCAGGTGGATGACACCTTTACACTCAGTACTGCTCTCTGAGCGGATGACTAGATATGGCGCCCTCGTGCCCTGCAGGAGCAACACAGGGTGACACCCCAAGATAACCCACTGCCACCTGGTCCCCAAGGAGCTGCTGGGGAGAGAGAGGCTAAGATCACGTCTCTAGACAGCAGGCAGAAACCTATTTTGCCTGCGTTATTGTCCAACTGAGGACTTGTTATGTCTCCATGTCTGAGTCCCACCAGGAGGTGTTGAAATAGTGGACCTGGGAGTGTATTTTTCCTACACTGGTGCTGAGTTCTTGGGGACCCCTGGTAGGGACTGGGTTAGCCCCGCCCGCATGCTGGTTCTAAGCCCCCCCCTTTTTTTTCTTTTTTGGTTTTACAAGACAGGGTTTCTCTAGCTTTGAAGCCTGTTCTGGAACTAGCTTTTGTAGACCAGGCTGGCCTCAAACTCACAGAGATCTGCCTGCCTCTGCCTCCCGAGTGCTGGGGTTAAAGGTGTGCCGCTACCACCTGGCTGCCTGCCTCTGCCTCCCGAGTGCTGGGGTTAAAGGTGTGCGCCACCATCACCTGGCTCCTGCGAACCTCACCCTAGTCTCAGCAGGCTGGGGACAATGTCTGTGGAAATGGTGAAGATTCTTAGGCGATACAAGAGTGAAAACAGACAACAGATGCTGCAGGTCCTGGGCTCCCGTCTCACTTGCTGGCCCTTTGCCTTGTCTGCCACTCCCCAGAGGAGGCTGGAGGGCTGGGTCATGGCCTCTTGGTCCAGTCAGCCGTAGTCTGGTGCTCGGGGGACAGAGGACTGGATGTGTCTGCCTAGAGGGAAGTTCGTCGCTGCTTCTGCTATTTTGAGCAGGTGGCCTGTGTGTGTCCAGGAGTGGCTCAGAAAGTGTAAGGCTGGGTCTGAGGGAGGTGAGGGAACAGCAAAGAGGAGAAGCTGAGATTCTCCATGGGGTCCTCTTACAGACTTGGCTGCAGGATAGCAGTGCTAAGTGCAGGGAACGGCCCAGCCATTCTTCCGGCTGGTTACTGCAGGAGCTTCCTTAGCCCACACGAGAGCCACGGCTGCCCCTCCTTACCTGTCTCTTGTCCCTTGATGCTTCAGACACAGCTCAGGGATGTGACCCCACGGACTCCGAGCACCTCTCAAGGTTCAGCGCTGGTGAGGGCTCCCCTTTGCCCGGCCTAAGTGGTTTCAATGCCCCACCAGCCCCCGGCAACCTTGCCAGGGCTGAGGCCCAGCAATTAAAGCCCCCTCGTCTCCAATCGGTTCGTAGTATTAAAAACGAATTGCGATCGGCCAGGTTGTCATTTCTACCTGATAAAACATCACTTTTATTGATCTCACCCACCCAGTGCCGTCATTTATCTTGCTTCAGCATTTCACATAATGGCTCGTTTGTCTTGATCAAAGTGTAGTCGTGCATGTTTAACCCTCAGGGCGCCGCAGCCTGTGTCCTTCCCCTGTCCATCCTGCCCTTGCACCGGGCCCTGTTCCGAGAGCAGCAGGTTCTGGAAGGCCAGGACCACAACGTCTGGGCAAGGTCGGAGGAGGGAGCAGAGAGAGCCGGGAGATGTAAAGCCACACTGGGAGCCTGCTCCAGCGTACCCATGTCCCACCGTGTCGCCCATGTCCCTCTTGGAGCTCCTACGGGGAGGTCCTGAAACTGGGCACTGACTCAGGTATGATGAGGTCAGTAGCAGCCCGCCTGAAGCATGCCCCACTTGTCGTGGTTTGTGAGCAGCATGCCTTAGTCCTGCCTTGAGCTCCCTTACACTAGGGCCTTTGTCTTGGTGCAGAATCGCTCTTGGAGCCTGGACTAGCCTGGCCCCTTTAACCCTGACCCAGACCACCAACGGAGACATGTCTGTGGACTACTGGTGCCTTGCTTGCCAGCAGGTCATTACAAGTTCCATCCTGCCATCCTCCTGCTCCAGCGCCCCACCTTCTGGCCACTGTCTTCCTTCTACTTGCTCTGCCCTACCTGGGACCCATTTCTCCAGGAAGCTGCTTAGATCAACTCAGGGACAACCAGAGAGGCTTGCTTCACCGGCCATGACCATCCATATCTGGAGCCTTGTGCAAGCCCCGGCACTGTTCTGGGCTGGAAAGGACAGAACCCACCCTGTGGTGCTGTGACGGAGTTAGCCTGGCCACCTGGCCCCAGTGCAGTTGTCTCTCCCGCCTGCCTGTCTGGAGTTCTGGAGATGTGGTGTCTTGGTGGCTGGCTGCTCAGCTGCTCCCTGCCATGCTTACTGCTTAGCACTGCTGGCTGCAGTGGAGCTGGCTAGAGAGAGCCACTTCTGGCGGGGGGTCTTGCCAGGCTTCATGGCAGATGTCACCAACACCCTCCAAGCTCTGGTCCCACCTATTTTCCTGCATAGGGCTCCTGAGCAAAGCAAGCTTTTTATGCCCCCCCCCCTTCTCTGGGGTCTGTGTGTGTTACTGGGATTAAACCCAAGGCCTGCACATACTAGGTAAACATTCTACCACTGAGCTACATTCCCCGTAAAATAGGCTTGAACAGGCAGAGGATGACATTGTTAAAATTTCTGTCGCTGAGGCTCCGGGGAGCCATGCCGAGACCCAGCCCCGCTGTGCCCAGCAAGAAGTCAAGTTCCTGCAGATGGTCATCTCAACTCCACAGAGGGTCCCTGAGCCTGGAGCCCAGTGCAGTGCTCCTGCACCACAGATTCCAACTTTCACTTCGTTTCAGACTCCACGTGGACGCTAGGCAGTGCCTGCTGAGCAGCTGGGAATGACAGGATACCTGTCCCAAAGGTGGTGATGACCTCGGATAATCTCAGGGCTGAGTCTACAGCCTCCCCGCCCCCCCCCTGACGGGTCTGCATGCAGCCCAGGCACCTAGCTCTATGGCCTTTACCTACCAGCTCTGGGTGGGACTTTAATGGGCTGAAGGGGGAATCTGCTGAAGGGAGAATCTGGTGGCATGGTAGCAGGTACCTGCTGAAGCACACAGGCTTCCGTGAGAGGAGGGCCTCTAAGCAAAGTAGTTGAGTGGTGGGCAGGAAGGTGATAGCAGAGAGAGAGAGAGAGAGTCTCATCGGTCAGGCAGGGCTCTGTGTGTGTGTGTGTGTGTGTGTGTGTGTGTGTGTGTGGTGTGTGTGCGTGCGCGCACAACCAAGCTCTTATACATGAAGGTGCAAAGCTAAGGACCCAGCCCCGCTTCCAGAACCAACCTTGCTGTTTCTCATCTGCCCTGCCCTGAGGTCCCATCTCAGGGTGTCCATAGTGTTACCAACCAGGGCCATCTCGCCTTGCCAGTGTTGGGCTTTCTTTGGGTCTGCAGCTCCCTGATTAGGGGATACCTGGTCCTCTCTCCTCCCACTCGGTCAACCTTCTGCTTAACAACTAGAACTTTTACTCCCTCCCTGCCAAGAGACAAGGTCTTGCCACATAATTCTGGCTGGCTTGGAACTTGCTATGGAGTACCGAGCGGCCTTCACACTCAGAGGCCCATCTGCCTCTGCCTCCTGAGCCACTGAGATTTAAAGGTGTGCACCGTCAGGCCCATCAGGATCTTTTTATTATTCTCTGCATAGCTGTCTGGGAGAGATACTTTGGCTGAACAAATCCATTCCGACTCCTGCTAAGGCTCACAGTATGGAGCTGTGTTTGCAGCCACCCTTCCCCGTTGCCTTGTGTTTGCGGGCTCCACCATGGCTATCTGATCTGGTAAAGTTGGACAGGTGACCAACCTGTCACTCATTCACACCCGACTAACAAGTCCAGGCCCAGGATGAAGGGCCTATGACTTGGGGTGGTGTAGGGTGGTGTCTCTAAGCCTAAGGTCACCTAAACCCATTCTAGTCCCTCAGTCTTCTCCCAACCCAGACAGGAACGACTACGTGACGCACATACAGGAGGCAGGCACAGTCACAATCTGGACTATCGAGCACCTGTACAATAGTTCATATATTTATTCTTAAGCAAGTTATCAATAAAAAATTTAATACTAAAATGCCTTTACATAGAGTTTGCTGTTCATAAAACCTTTGTGTTTTTTGTTTGTTTTGTATTTAGTGTTTACATTGAAAACAAAAATCCAACCAGTCTCTTAGTTTACACATTTACAAGAATCCGCCACGGTTAGCCACGGTTGGGGAGGAGGGGGGTCACGCCATTAGCGTGTACACACAGAAAGGAAGGGGGGGATAAAGACAGAGAGGACAGCTCAGCAGAGGGAGAAAGAAACATCCAGAAGGCGGCCCACAGATCAGCCTTTCTGCTCTTGTGCCCCGGGGATGGGGCTCTGAGCAACGCCTTCCGAGCACCAGCCCTGGTGTCTGTTTCTTCGCTCGCCGTCTTTCTGATTCCCTAACCGTGAGTAGGACCTTGGTGGCCATCTCTTCTGACAACCGCCAGGAATGAAATATTGCACTCATGTGGAGAACAGAAAGCCTCAGGGTGGTGGGACAGCTGGGAATGGGGTCCCCCGAGAGGGCCCTTTGAGCGACGACTGAGAGAAATGAAGTCCCTGGAACTGGGACAGACACCTGGTGGGGCCTGAGCAAAGGAAGGGAGGCTGAAGGGTCCCAGTTAGGGCAGGCGCCCCTCAATACTCCTTGCTTCCTAGGAAGCACTGGCCTGGCGGGGCGTTGGGGAGCATGTGTTGCCACAAGGCATTTCTGAGGACAAAGGCCTTCGGTTCATGGCTCTAGCCCGCTCTTCCCATAATGGGCTAAGAAGGGCTGCTGGGGCCAGGATGTGGGCACAAGGGGCCAGAGGGACTCTTGAGAGATACTCCATGCATGTGTCTGCTATGCTGTCTCCCCTGCTGAGTGACTATAGAAAGGTCAAGAAACCGTCACGGGGGGTGGGGGGTGGACAGAGGGGCCCCAGGACCAGGGTCTGGGTTAGGAGAAAGGAACCGGATGAGCCTCTTCCCCTTGGGTGAGCAGCACCTGCCGATATAATGTTCCTTTTTATGCCAGCACCTCTGGCCTGGCCTCACCACCATCCACACTTGAGGTTAGCCAGAGATGGGGGGGGGCAGGGAAAGTCCGGTGGGAAAAGGGGAGTCCCATTGGTGAAGAGGTACTCGTGAAAAACTGTGGACCAGCCCCAGGTGGGCCCCAAGTTCGGGCCCAGAAGGGACCTGGCCCAGCTGCACCATTGTGGAAGCCCTGCTGCTCTGGGGGGGTGGGGGGAGAGGCAATTGGTGCCCTGAAGGCTAAGGAAGGGGCTGAGAAGTGGGGGGGGGGCGAGGGGCCAACTACACCCTGCTTGAGTGAGGCCAGGCTTCTCTCCCTGCAACATACTGGCTGTGGAAACGGAAACCAGAGATAACTCGGAATAGTCAGGAAAGGAAGCCTAAACATCCATTTTTCTTATTGATACTTCAAAATATTTGTTCATTTGTTTTGTTTCAAACAGAGGTAAGATATATATGGCTGTGCCATACTCCTGGGCCGCAGAGCGGGGCCGGCCAGTCCTGGCTGTTTCCATCCTGTGGCTGGAACCCCTTTCCTTCCTGGGGACCACTATCACCACCCCACCCCAATACTTCTATGTATGGGATGTACTGAAAGGAAATAACCGGAGTGTAATTTCCTTCACACAGTTGGCCCCCCATGTCGAGAGACCAGAGAGTATGTCTGGGTCTCATGTGACCATCCATGGCCTTTGGCCTTGCCCCCATCCCAGCAGCCTCTGCAGTCACAGATGCCCCTGTTGGAATTCAACTAGGCTGAGAACAGTGCATTTCCAAAGAAAACCCCAGGACAAAACCCTACACACACACACACACACACACACACACACACACGCACGCACGCACGCACGCACGCACGCACGCACGCGCACATGTACATACCCTGCACACACCCTACACACACGCACGCGCACACACACATGCACCCTGCACGCCTGCGCACACACACACACACACGTATGCATACACATACACCCTTGTCACGCTCCCCACCCTTGTCACGAAGGTGGGAAAAAAAAAACTTTTCCATTTTTTTCCCCATAAAACTTCCCCACAGAAATACAATATTTACATAGAGAAATAAATAGACAACACACCTGATTTCTGCTTTCCCTGGTGGGAGACAGTCGGAGGTACTAGGGAAATATGGCTTGGATTCTAATCTCTCGAGAACTGCGGTGCAAGGGTAGCCAGTCCCCGTGGGACCGGCCGTCCCTCCCCCTGGAGCAGCTAGGATGGGCCCGGGGTCCAGCCTAGGAGCTCTCTCCAGAGAACCGCGAGGAGAAGCCTGATCCCGCCTTGGAGGATTGCATATTTGCTCAGACCAGCTCCTGGCAAGCTGACCTCTTGGCCGCAGCCATGGATGAGGGTGGGCGGAGGCAGAGGCAGCTCAGCACAGGATGGGCACGCCGTCAGCTGTCACCAGGCGTCCAGTGGTAGGATCGTAGGTGCCCGCCAAGTAATAGAGGTCCTGCTGGTCCTGGTACTTGCGGCCCCGCATCATCTGCTCGTACTGCTCCCGCCCGACCACCTGGCACTTGTGGGAGATGGTCTGTACATCGTTCTCATCCTCGTGGCAGGACTGGTACAGGGCGTTCTGCCGGGCAAGGGCACAGGGTTAAGGAGGACCCTAGCAGACACATCCCCACCCCTGGGAAAGATTGTGGGTGTGGTGAAGTCACCAGGATGAGGCGATGCTGGCTGCTGATCTCACCGCTAACCACCCTCTCTCCCAGAGGCCCTGTGCAGGGGTAGTGCGCCTGCGCGCACCTCACCTTCCCATCGCACTGCCGCTTCCCCAGCTTGGTCTCCTCGGGATGGTAGAACCATTTGACTTTCACCACCATGTTGCTGCCCCATGACTCCCACAAGCTCTCGATGCGGCCAATATAGGGCAGATTGGGTCGTCCAGCCGACAGGAAGACCGCACAGTCCCCGATGCGCAGCGTCTCCTTGCCTCTGACAATGGCCTTGTAGAAGAGTTTCCTGGCCTTCCCCTTCATGCCTCGCCTCTGCAGGGCAGACCAGCAGAGCACAGTGGTGAGGAGGGACCCTCAAGGGAAGGTGGTGGCTGGGGAAACTGAGAGCAAGTGGAAGGGACAGAAAACAGCCACACAGTGGGGAGAGAAGGGACACGGCCATATAGTCCTTATGAGGAGGCTACGCTTGGTTGGATTCTCTGTGCATATTGGTCATGACAGAAAGACTAACAGACTCCAAAGACACACGGGATCTGAGGGCAGAGACACATATGAGATGCTCAATGTAGTTTGGTTTACAAGTGTAAAACAACAGCAACAACGACCCATAGACAGCTGAGCAAGGTGATACACGGTGTCTTTAACCCCAGCACTCAGGATGGGGAAGCAGGCAGATCTCTAAGAGTTCCAGGCCAGCCAGGGGGCTACACAGAGAGACCCTGCCACAAACACACAACACTAACAGAAAGCCTACAGTCAGCACAGGTCCACCACAGACAGACACTGTAAAGAAAGCTGTCCGTGTGTCTGGGCGGCGGTGTGTTGCAGCCTTCCAAAACTGGTTGTCTGAGCTGCAGCAAAGGCTCCTCAGGCAGCACTGCCAAGTGGCAGAGAGCATGGAGGTACGCTCTGGCATCTGCGTCACCACACAGGCAAGGCGATGGCTCTACCGTGCAAATCACGGCACCGGCTAGCGGGTTCATTGGGCTACCGGTGGGTTTTTGTTGTTGCCTGGGGGTTTCCAAATGGTTTGAGATTTAAAAAAGTATGTTTATGGGGCAGGAGAGATGGCTCAGAGGTTAAGAGCATTGCCTGCTCTTCCAAAGGTCCTGAGTTCGATTCCCAGCAACCACATGGTGGCTCACAACCATCTGTAATGGGGTCTGGTGCCCTCTTCTGGCCTTCAAGCATATACACAGACAGAATATTGTATACATAATAAATAAATATAAAAAAAAGTATGTTTATGTACGTATCCCTCTGTGACTGGAGTTACGGGCAGTTGTGAGCTGCCCTGCAAGGATGCTGGGAACTGAACCCAGGTCCTCAGCAAGAGCAGTTTGTGCTCTTGGCCACTGAGACACGCCTGGCCCCTGAATGGTTTATCTGAAAGTGAAGAATACCTATAGAAGAAGCGTTTGGGGTCTGAGGGAGCAAGAGGAGCCTACTTCTCTGTTGACATCATACTCTCTGCCTCAGGGAGAAAGGCCACCTACCTGAGTGGGGTTACCCGACCACTTCCAGAGCTGACGGGCAGGCAGGAAGGCCGAGATCTTTGGCCGGTTTTCCACGGATGGCAGCCGTTGCCTCCGAGAAAGCTCTTTGGCTTTGGAGAAGCTCAGGGCCTCCTTGCGCTTAAACTTGGATTTGACACCACTGGGGCCAGCGCCGGCGCCTGCACCAGTCACGCCGGCCCTGGACAGGAAGCAGCGCTGGGCATGGGCGTGGGGGCTGCTACCCTTGGAGCGCAGGGCTTCAGGTGGGGCCAGCAGGGCGGGGACGGGGCGGGTGAGACAGGTCTGTAGCAGCAGGGCAGGGTCCTCATCGTCTGAGCTGTAGGAGGAGTCCTCGTTATCCGAGGAGCAGAGGCTGGAGGTGGACATGGAGCCTGAGGAGGAGGATGTGGATGATCCCGACGACGAGGAGGACATGGAGAGGCGAGTGAGGAAGCGGGAGGGCACACCGGTGGCCAGCCCCGGCCCATCCTCATCCTCATCCGAGTAGGAGCTGGGGCAGTCACTGTCGCAGGGCAGCGGGTACTTGCGCAGAGCTAGTCCCATGGGCAGCGGGTGCACAGGCGCCCGCCCCTTCTTGTCCTTGCCCATGAGGGCTGGGTGTGCATAACCGGGGCTGGCCAGCGGCCTACCCAGTTTGGGGCCAAAGTCCTTGTCGCCCATGAGCAGAGCCTTGCAGTTTTTGTTCTTGGGAGAGGTCACACCCTCATGGTCCAGCTTAACCAGGAACTCACTGCCAGTCCGCCGTCTCCCTGTCTTATCTGCTTCTGCCCGCTCAGCCTTCTTGGCCCGAAGCAGCTTGTGGGCTCCCCCTGGCAGGCCTGCCGCAGCCCCTCCGACAAAGGGTGTGTAGGAACTGGCCAGGCTGCTGAAGGAGTCAGCGCGGAAGCTGTTACCAAACACGGGTGTTGCCATACTGTGCACGGGAAACAGCGTCTCCCGGGCGCGCAGCTTCTTGGTGCTTCCGTTGAGCTGGAAGAGGTTCTGCAGCACCCCCGGCCCTTTGCCACCCGCGGCTGCTGCTGCGGCCACTGCTTTCCGCTTGGTCTGGGCCACTGCTGACCAGCTCAGCAGGGGGCTGCCCCTGCGGCCCAGGAAGTGGTCTGAGGCCCCCGTAGGGGACTTGGCACCTGAGGTTAGGAGGTCGACTTTGCCTGGGTGGGAAGGGAAATGCC
>NC_022014.1:83435663-83441013 GCF_000317375.1 Microtus ochrogaster | reverse complement strand
CCCACACGCCTCCCAGTGACCACACCCCCAGGGTCCCTCCCTTCCCAGCTCTGCAAATACCGGCTTTGTCTTTGCTGATGGATTTCTTCCCTGGGGTCTTGGAAGTTTCGGGGCCATCCTGCACTTTGGGGGACAGGCTGGGAGAAGGAGCTTCGCTGGGCTGGGGGGCCTCACTTGATGCTTTTTTGGTCCTCCGGCAGCTGCTGGACACCAGCAGGGCTGGAGAGGGTTCTGTACCTGTGGAAAGGACAGAGGGGCTCATCACAGGCCTGCTGTGGGTGACTGCCCCCTTGTGCGGAACATCGGGAACGTTTCCAATGTTTAGAAGGGGCTTCAGGGAGCTGATGCAGGAAGGGAGCGCCCCACCCTTGGGTAGATGCTCACACTGGATCTTGAAGTCTGGCGGCAGCAACCTGATGTTAGAGACAGCTATGTGGCCTCTGTCTCCGTCGTCAAACTCTACCACCACGGAGTCCAGATCCTCCTCTTCGTCACTAGAAGCACCTGCAATAGCGCACCCCCTGAGCATGTGGCCAGCCTGTCTAGCCAGAAGGCAAGGGAGGGCAGGGGCCAAGAATGATGTTGGGATGCCTCTGCAACCCGACTACACCAGCCATCTGATAAACCAGCACCATCCCGCTGGCCACCTGGCATCAGAGCCACTGATCCCACCCCAGGCACACACAGACATCTCTCTGTTAGTCCTCCCGGGAGCATCCAGCGGACTCTTGCCCATTTGCAAATCCCCCTTTAGACCATGAGTCTTCCTGCCCTGAGTGCGTTACATGTCCTGTTTGCTCAGGTGTGATGGGAGATTTGGTGACCCAGGTCCTGGGATCCTGGGCCTGCTCTGATTAGCTGGACGTGGGAGTCCTCCCCCAGCCCTCACCTTCTCACGTTCTCAAGGCTACTAGTAAACTGGTGTCAGTGTGCACTTAGAGCAGACCCACGTCTGCCTTGCTCCAACCTCTAGGGGAAGCTGGACTGTGGAGGATGGGGGGCTCTAAAGCTCTCAGAGGGGCCCTGGCCCTAGTCCTGGCCTCAGCTGTGCTTACCTCGAACCACGTTGCCCGGATACAGGCACCGAGACTTCTGACTCCAGTAGGCACAGACCCGGGTACCAGGCGGAAGGTACCGACTGGACTGTGGCTGGACATCGAGGACCTGCAGGGAGCCGAGGAACAGTAGCCTGTGAACAGTGGGCTCTTGCACAGGGCTAAGGCCAGGCCAAGGTCCTCCTGGTGGCGGGAAAAGCTACCGGGCTTGATTCCCTGGCAGGGGCCGTCCTTACCGCCTCCTGCAGCAGCTGCTCCAGTGAGTAGATACGTTGCCGGTTGCCTCTCTCACCCTCGATGACGATGCTGTAGCTGCGGGTACCGCAGGGGCACATAAGACCCCTGCAGGAGTCTCCCTGCCCCAACAGGTCACACCCAGCATGCATTCCTCCCACCCAGGCCCCGGCCTCACATATCGGGGGGCTGCAGAGTCCTGACGCTGCCCGCATACAGCAGACTGTCCTCCTTAGGGATCAGTACAGGTAGTCCGTCCTGCAGGTCCTCCTTGTGGATGGTGCAGGACCGTGCTGCAAGGGAGGACACCAGTGCTGTGCGTGGGGCCACCCACCACCCCTTCCACAGGCACCCGGTACCTCGTTAGCCTGCTTACCCAGGGCGGCACTCTGCTCTGCACTTAGCTGAACCCCGGCCTCCTCCTCCTCCTCCTCCTCTTCCTCATCCGAGAAGCTGCTGTCATCGTCAAACTCGAAGTCATCCTCCACAGTGAAACTCTCCAGCAGTCTGCTCACTGCTCGGCCCTGGCCCTAGGTGGGGCCACAGGGGTCAGGGGAGGAGGCAGGGAGGGGCTGAGCCCCCACTGCGCACCCCTCTCCCCCGGCCTGGGAGGGCTGCTACCTGCTTGCCGACTGTCTCTCTCTTCACTTTGGTCAGCTTCCTGCTCTTCCCCAGGATGGCCTTGGCATTGCGGGCCGACAGGGCAAGGGACAAGGCCCCATTCTTCCGCTGCTCAAGAAGGGTGGGCAGAGGGACAGCGGTGAGGATTGGAATAGCTTCTCCAGGCAGCATGGGCTGGGACTCAGGGTTCAGGGTTGAGTGGGGAAGCGGGGAGGCTGCATTCGCGTCCTCGGGATGCCCACTGACCGCCCTGATGTCTACTTGGCCCCACAGGCCTACCCTCAGTACTGGCTGCAACATGGCGCTCTTGCGTGTGGCTCTCTTGAGGCGCTCACTGGCAAGCTTGTTGCCTTCCTCTCGGCAAGCAAAGGTCCGTGTGGGGCTGAAGAGGGCATCCCTGCCGGTGGCCGCCCCAGGCTCGGCACAAAGGCCACTTTTTGCTTTGCCCTTGGCTTTCTTCTTGCCTGGTGCACCTGGGGGCCGCCGACCTGGTGCCCGCTCCAGCTTGGGGCCCACCTTGCTTTTCACTGTCCGTCTCTTGATCTTGACCTCACCCTCGGGGCTGGATAGGCGGCAGGCCCCTGCGGGAGGGAGGGAAGTGGTCATTGGGACCCTAGTATATAGGACCCCGTTTCCCATTCTGCTCTGGCTTCTTGGTTACCTAGCAAACCCTGCCTCTCCTTTTTCTTCTTGGCCTTTTGGTTGGCTTCCATCTTGACCACGGAGGAAGGTGAGGGCCCCAGCAGTGCCACACTGGCCCCTGGGTGCAGCACCAACCCGGGCTCCCTGGGAGCCGCCTCTGTCCCCAGGAGTGCCTGGCAGTCCTCACTGTCATAGCCGCTGCCTGGGGGACAGCAGAGAGGACTTGGTGACTGGGTGTGGAATTTGGCTATTTGGGGTGGACCTAGGAAGTATGGCCAACGAAGACACTATCATCCTCTGGGCTGCTCAGGGGTGGGGACAGGAACCTGGGGTACTGACCCCACCCTGGGAGTGTCTGGCAGGGCAAGGGAACAGGATTTTCTTTCTTGCAGAACTGGGCTCCCCTCTAGGGAGTCCCCCTCTTTCTGTATCTGCAGGCCCAGCTGGCCCCTCGCTTCCTGCCCCCACAGCGGTAGTACTTCCCTTTGCCCTCCCTCAGTCTCTGACCCTGGAGGAGGAGCTTGGAGGGAGGAAGTGTCTGTTTTTCCAGGCTCTCTCTGGACTTGTCTGCTGGGGAAGGAAGAGATACCCCACCAACTCGCCGGATGCTGAGGGCAGAGGTGGGGAGGCTATTTTTAACGTGTTTCCAGGGTGTGTCCAGAGTTTCTTGCTGCCCTGAGTAGAGAACTTACAAGCCTTGGCCTGGAGACAAAGCCTCCTTCCTTCCCCAGCCTTTCTCAACAAGAAGTGGTCCTTGTGGTAGCCATGACCCCTGGACACCCCGCCTTCAGCCCCCGGGTGACCGTGGCCCAGGCTTCCGTCACTCACAAGCCAACTTGCCTGTCTCCTGTGCCACAGCCACTGCTGGCTGGGCTGGGAACTTGGGCATCCCCCTGCCACTGTCCCCATCAGGGTGTGGATGCTGTGCTGTCCCTGACACTTGGACACTCTTGGCTCTAGAGAGCTTCTTCCGGATGCGCCCACCTGGGGCAGCCTCTTTGCGCTGGAAAGCACTGAGGCCCGCAGGCAGCCCCTTGCTCTTGACCCGTGGCTTCAGCTGGGCCACCCTGTGGGCCACGGAGGATGACAGCTCGGCCTGGCCACCGCTCCTCTTGCACCGCACTTTCTCCTGTGGAGGGGAGGAGAAGGCTGCACGCTCAGGCAGGGTCCCAGCCACAGCCCCTGGCCTGCGGCTTCGTCTGTCGCTGCAGGGGCCAGAAAATAGCATTCCTGGGGACTTGCCCTGAAAAGGGCCCCTGAGGACATCTGGCCTGGGACGTAGGGCTGCTTACCGGAGCAAACACCATACCCATCTACCAACCTTCCCCCATTCTACTTTGAGTGGTAGAACAGGGGAGGCTGAGAGCTAGAAAATTCCTGTCTGTCATGGTATACGCTGTTTGCTTTCATGAAAAGGAAGGATAGAAGAATTCCTTAGGCAGAATGGCCAGGCAGCATCCTGCTCGTGCCCACAGCACTTAGGAGGCTGAGACGGGAATATAATTTACAAGTGAGGACAGCCTGATCTACAGAGCAAGTTCTATATAATCAAGTACGGAGTCTTAAACCGCCATCACCACCACCAAAACGAGCAAACAAACAAAAATGAAAAAAGCCTTCCGATGTGGGTGGTGACAGACGAGGTAACACTGGGCCTAGGACCCTGGAGGGAGAGAAAAGTAGAAGGACCCAGGATTTCACCCGGTGCTGCAGACACGGTGTTTCGAGTCAGTCACTCTGGCTGTGGATTTCCACCCTCACTACACTCCTATATACTTTTCTTCTACTGGAGTTGGGGGTGGGGGTGGGGGTGGTTCAGGGAACCAGTGACAAGCCACAGCGGCAAAGTTGTCACCAGTGTGGTGGGGGCAACAGCCCCCTAGTTACAACATCTGCGTATCCCTTTAATCAAGGAATCCGAAACTCGCCGAACCCTGGCTGGTTCGCCTGGGCTCATCGCCCAACATCTCACGTATGGTGCCCACCCGGGGTGAGGGTGAAGCCGGGAGACTCACCGAGGAGGCTGTCTGCAGGCCCGTGTAGGCACTCTTTTCCAGTTTGCTTCGCTTCCTTGTTGGCTCGTCACCTCGTAGCTCAGCACACAGCAGACTCAGGCTAGCGCGGACAGCCCTAGGGGGGACGGCAGTGGTGGGCACAGGGTGAGCCCAGCAGCAGGATCTGGGCATCAGCACCCTCCCTATGGAATGTCCTGAGGGGCAGCCCATGTGCAGGACTAGGGTGTCCAGCCAGCATTGATCCCCCGGCCAGTCCCTTCTGCCTGCTGACCACCAACTCCTGGAGGTGGGGATAATCTTTCCCGCCCCTCACTCAACTCCCTGCTGGGCTGGGATGCCCTTGCAGTGACAATCATAAGCCGGTGACCCAAGGCCCAGGCAGAGGGACTGGGGACTGGGAAAGCACCGGGTTCCTGGGATCTACCCCAGTACTTGTGAGCCAGGGCTGTGTCATTATCTAACCTCGGTGTTTCGGGTCTGTGGAGCTGGGGCAGGGGATGGCTCAAGTCTGGGTCGGGCCCTCGGGAGACGGCTAACTGCTGGTACACACCGATAATCCCGGCGCTTAGGAGGCCGAAGCGAGCCGGTTAGAGGCCAGCCAGGAATACCTTAGGCAGAACTTGTCTTTGAAAAGAGGTGGGGAGCCGGGCGATGGTGGCGCACGCCTTTAATCCCAGCACTCAGGAGTCAGAGACAGGCGGATCTCTGTGAGTTCGAGACCAGCCTGGTCTACAAGAGCTAGTTCCAGGACAGGCTCCAAAGCCACAGAGAAACCCTGTCTCG
>NC_022014.1:83415538-83435563 GCF_000317375.1 Microtus ochrogaster | reverse complement strand
AAAAGAGGTGGGGGAGGGAGAAAAGGATGTGGGGACACAAACAGGGTCCACTCCCATCAGGGTAAGGACAAGAGGCAGAAGAAGGTGGGCTTCCTACTCCTGACCCTCAGCGGCCTTTGCTGGGGAGCCAGGTCCCCGATTCGGGACCCTATGAAGGAAGCTTGTCATCTCATTTTCCAGATGGAACCAGGGGAACTGGCTCGATTTTTGGGGGGTGTCAGTCAGTGCAAAGCTTCCGAGTCAGTCCCTTCCATCTGCGGAAGTTCCTGGTGGTCCTTGGTGCCCCTCCCGACTTATCCAGCTTTAACTGTCCCATGTCCCATGGTGAGCTATCTCCTCTAGGCTGGTAGGTAGCTCAGGGGCCACTATGGTCACCCAGCTACTGGGGAAAACAGCAAGAGGGGTTGATCCGGCCTGCTCTCTCCACACCCCTCTATCCTCAGTCACGTGGGCGGGCTTCTGTCTCCCCCACATCCCAGTGTGCTCAGCGTGTGATCTCATTTCCTTCCTAGTATCCCCTTCCTATGAGGAAACCAGCTTGTCTGCCCGTGGCTGGGCAGGGGCTGGGGTTCAGCCTCCCCCACCTGTCAGCCCCTCAGCCCTCACAGGATAGAGGGAAACCGGTGGCAGATGGAGACTGAGGGCCTGGCCCGGCCCTGACCTCGTATGGCCAGACACTGCTCTCCACCTTCCTGTCCAGCAAGGAGGTTGGACTTCTGAAGGCAGGGGAGGCCAGGCAGGAAGTCCCTGCAGCTCTGGGAGCCTCCTTGACCCCCAGCTTCCTGCTGCCTTGCTTGGCCTCACACTTCCTGCGTGGAGGAGGCCTACCCTGGGGCCCAAGGCCTGCTACCCAACTGGATTCTGGGACACGGCTTTAGAGTCCAGAGAGGAGCTGGAGGTGGGGAGACCGCCAGGAAACCCACTCTTTGGAAAGAGATGGACCTGGCTGTGGATCCTTCTCAGCCTAAGGCTGCTGGATTCTCTGGGTCATAGGAGAACTTGGTTGCAAGGTGGTCACAGGTTAAACCTACTTGCTGGAAATTAGGACAGAGTCCAGCATGGGCAATGTAGCCAGAGAGGGTTAGGGCCAGAGATGACAAGTTTGGGGGTACATCCCTGTCCTCTAGCAGTGGACAATGCCCTCCACTGAACCTCAACCTCCAGTGGCCCTATCCTGACCAGCGGTCCCCAGGCTGTAGACCGATTCTCAAAGGAAGGCCCTCCAGGTCCCTGCCGGGTGACACCTGGGTAGGGCAACGGGACATCTCAGCGAGGCCCCCAGCCATATGGTGAATCCTCTGCAACGCCTGCAGCCCACACAAACTCCCCCGCCCCATAACCTTCTCTGCATTTGCTAATGTTTTGTGACATAAAGCCCTGAGATTAATTTTTTGCCTCTGTCTTAATTGAAGGAACCATTTAGTGCCGATTTAACTATTATTACCAAATCATCAGGATTGATGCAGAGCACACGCGAGCGCGCCAATCGTGTTTGGAGGAGCTCGGAGGATTTATGCAAATGGGCCTGCCGGGAGAGGCAATTTGTAGCCGAGAAGGACAATTATACCCGGCCCGGGAGTGCGCCAACGACTGCGCCGGGCGGGTAATGGATAATAACATCGCGAGGCAGCCGTGAGCAGCAGCGCAGCGTGACCAACGACTTTATACAGTGCAGATAAAGAGCCTTTTACGCAACACCGCCTCGCACGCAAGGGGCCAGGGCTGGCTGGTGGCTTTGGTGGGGTGATGCCACAGCCTTAGCCATGGCCAGGTCCCCAAAGTAGGTGCAGCCAAGTCTAGGCTGTGGCTTCCCAGGAGGGGGCGCTGACGCTGACGGCCATGCAGGGAAGAGGAGGTCTGTGCTGGATGGTGCCAGTGCCCAGCAGAGTTCTCTATCTCTTGGACATTTGTCAAAGCCTCAGTTTTTTTGGGGGGACATACTAGGCCTTCAGACATGGAGTACAGGGAGCCAGCAATTCCTGCATCGTGACCCTCCACAGTGCCCAGGCTTGCCCCAAGAACTCCCGCACCCATACTTCAGACTCACTTGGCTTTCTTGCCTTCGCTCCTGGCAAGCTGACCCCCAGGACGCAGAGTGGGCAGTGAGCTTGAATGTTTGCGTTTCCTTGGCCGGCCAGGTCCCCGTCGTGCAGGACTCCGGGAGCTCTCCTCTCTCCTGGGGGGGGGTCACAGAGGGTAATGTTAGAGACTTCCAAACGCTCCACCCCCAGGCCTATTGGAGTGTACTGCCCCGCAGAGGAATGTTGGGGGCGACAGTACTCTCCGTGTGGGTTTAAGGCAAGGCTCAACAGGGTCCCTGCTGCTCAGAACCTGCGTAAGTGGACAGCACGCTCTCCTGCTCGACTTTGGGATCTAACTGCCTTGTTGGTCAGGAGGTTCTCACTGCCCCTCATGCAGCTGAGCATGACCTACTCCAGCTCTGGAGTGCTCCCCCCGCCCCTCGGGGTTCCTAGTCTTCCCTCACACCATGGCCCTTGCGCTGCCATCTTGTGGTTAAGCCTCTCTATGCTGCCCTCTGCTGAACAGCTGGTTCTTCTCCCCTCTGCCTGGCTGCTTAGGTCTCGGGGGCACCATGCAGACTGCAGTCTCCAGGATGTCCCAGCTGGGCTGCTGCCCACAAGGTGGCCAACAAGGTAGAACTGGCCTGCAAGGACTCCCCACATGCTGCGCTAGGGATCAAGGGTCCCATCCCTGCCTGAGCGTCTTACTCGTGGTCATGCCTGCGCTGCAGGCGTGCCAGCTCCCGCTGCTTCTCCTTGTAGCGCCTCTGCAGCTCTGCCAGTTGCATGCGCACCTCTACTTCCTGTGTATCCAGCCGGTCGATGGCAGCCTTCAGGGGACATACCTGTGTGCAAGCGTTCAGGAACCTCAGGGTGGTGTGGGAGGCGGCCTAGGCATGCAGAGGAATTCCCACCTGTTGCAGCACTGGGCAGTGTGTGTTAGCTGTCTCACTTACGGGCTTGGTTTTAGGGGTCCAGGTGTCCTTGCGTTGTAGAATCTGCATTCTAGGGGTGAGCCTGGGGCCTCTGTCTTGGTCAGCAGCTGGGGCCTGCAGTGAAGTGACCGAGCTGTCCAGACTAGCAGCCTCCACTAGGGACCACACTGTGGCCAGGGTGGCGAGGTGCTGCAGGTTGAAGGCCAGTACATCCTCATCCTCTGCTGAAGGGAGAGGGACGGGTCACACACTGTCCCTTTGAGAGGCTTTGGATGTCCACTCCCTTCCCAGCACAGTCCCAGCCTGGAGCTGCCCACGTTCCTCAGGATGTCAAACCACAGGGAATGGTCAGCCTGCCTGCCAGGCTCCAGCTGGGGAGATCCACCCTAGGCCACGGCGTAGGGTAAGCAGGTTCACACAGGCCTGGCACAGTGTTTACGAGCCTGCAAGTGTGCCCCCCACTCTTTTGGACACTAGGAACTGAGCAGACAGAGGATGCAGAGGGTTCCACCATAAACCAAGCACAAAATCAGGCAGACCAAAGGTTCTCGAATCCCATGCAGCTGAGCTGTGTTCTAGAGCCCGAATGGCAGTCACATGCAGCTACCCACTACTGCAGGTTCATCCTACGGCCCATCCACCTCCTACCAGCATGTACACTGGGCAGCAGTGGTGGCTAACCACAGAAGGAGAACCTGGGGTGGGACAGAAGGGTTGGCTCGGTACTGGGTTAAGGGCTAAGCCAGCAGAGGGTAGCATGGATTCAGGGAAGACACTTGAGACACAGATGCCAGGAAGGACTGGGGATGACTGAGCCGATCCTACAAGGACATCTATGAAGGGTCGGAGAAGGAATCTAGGTGGAGCCCAGTGGGGTCTGAGTGGAAGACATGGAAACCTAGACGACCCAGAAGAGCAACACCCCAGCCCCCCAGCCCCGTGGTAGCAGCATTCTGTTACTATGGTGACAACAGAGACTGGACAACTTCAGGATGACTTTGATAGTAGGGAAGTGTTTCAAGAGTGACAGGGGAATGTGGGACACACACACAAGGCAGGCCCAATGGCTCCACCATCCAAATCAAAGCAATTTGGGCGTCAGAATAGTGACTGCAATGGGCCAATGTAGCTGGAGAGACTTTACATCTGGGAAGGGTACTGAGGTCAGAATATCAATGCAGGGTGGAGGTGTGCAGAGAGGAAGAGGCCCCCACAGCTCCACGGTGCTTCTGCACCAAGGTTCCGAACAACTGAGGGGCAGGAGAGAGAAGGGCTGTGAACCATTTACACCAGAGGAACACAGATGACCAATGGCAAACTAACACTTCAACCCTCTTGACAGTGGGCAGGTGCCCTGAAGAGGTGCACACAGCTGGGCGAGGAGCCCTACCAAAAATACAGTGCAGGAATCTAGTTGGCAGAAAAGTCAGTAAAGCCCAGCTGAGGTGCCCCGGAGAGTACATGCACCACACAGGGCAGGACCAGAAGACCAAGGAATAGCCTTCCTGAAAGGCTGCCTCTGGCTGAGCAGTGGTGGCACACGCCTTTACGCTCAGGAGGAAGAGGCAGGCGGATCTCTGTGAGTTCAAGGACAGCCAGGGCTACGCGGACAAAAACGGTGTGTCTCTGTGATGCCAGAGGGTACCGGAGGGGCAACTGGCAAATGCTCAAATCTTTGGGCATAATTTTCTTTCTGGCCCACATCTCTACCACAGGCTTTCCTCCCAGCCTAGAGATAGGCTGTAGGTCCCTAGCAACAAGAGGGAAGAAGCAGGGCTCGCTTTCTCTTTAGGAAGAGGGCAGATTCCATCACCACCTGCAAAGCCTAGGTCAGATACGAGCCCTACACTCCTTCCTTTCCTCTGGGTGCCCTTGAGGCCAGGGCTTGGCACACATGGCTCTGGCAGGCCTGGGCCACTCAAGGGTCTCCCTTTTATCCTGGTGATGGCAGCCTGGCTTAGCACCTGCATTCCCCATTTGTCTCTTCTCAGACTGTTTGATGGAAGAAGCTGATCTGACTGATTCCCGCCACAGCAGCTACCACACTCTGTAAGGCTCCTGTTGCAGCAACGGCTTAGGATCCGGCCATTACGCGGCCTGGAGAAAGGGAGGGCACGGCGCTCTAGGAGGACCAGGTGGGCATGGGATCAGACCCTGCATGGCATAGCTGGGCAGTTTCTAGGACTCTGTTTCTTGGGATCACATCCTGGGACTGCCAGCATGCCTTGGCAGCTACAACACCAGATGTACACACACACACATTCACAAACACACACACACACAAACACACACACACACACCCCTGCATGCGTGCCAATGAGCTCTAAAGGTATTTATTTACTCAATGGACGGACTCCAGTTTCGTCAGCATTCACAGGCCGTGTGACAAGGTACCCCATGAGTCCCCCTCACGCTATGGTACAACATTCATATGGGAGGCCCTGGCAGCTTGGCCTTTGACACAGGGCCTCAGCAGAGGTTGGTCAGGGTTCCCGCTACACAGTCCAGCAAGAGTTCCTCCAGGGCCTATACTTCCTGGCACTACCCATCTCCACTCTTGCTAGGGTAGGTCTGAGTATAGGCTGCACTGTAGCGCGCACGGACGCACACATGCACATGCATGCACATGCACACACACACACACACACACACGCACGCACCCCAGTGAGAGCAGGGCCTTCAGGGAAATCGGCTTTACAAGAACATCCAGTCTGCCTCCTCAGAGCGCAAAGGCGCAGGGGCCTTGGGAGGGGATTTATTTATCAGGGAGCCAAGGTTGAACCCGAAGACTCTACATCCTGCTGTAAACACCATGTTGCAGGATGGCTGGTAGGGTGTCCCTTAGTGAGGGGCTTCCCTTGCAGCCCCAAGGCAAGGCGCTGTTAATCTGGCCCTGAGGAGGGAGCTTCAAGTACAGGGGCAGCTGGGGCCTGTGTGATGTCTCTCTGCCAAGGAGAGGCCGTACAGGCTCCGGGTTTCATCCTATTGTACTTATTTGAGGGTCTTTAAGTGATTGGCTGGATAAGCTTAGGAGCCCCTCGTCCCAGCCTGAAGCAGGAAACCCTGCAGCCTCAGTTCTGGGATGTACTGAGGTTTAGAAATTCAGCAACCCCAGTCTGGGGCCACCTGCCCTGACAAAGCAGCAGACCGAGCATCCTGGTCCCCTCTCCTGCTCCCAGGCCCGCATCTAAAACTCTGCCTTAGGTCTCAACATCTTTTGCTTGAGCCTGCCAAAGGGGTGGTCCTGGTTCCAAAGGTCCTGCCCAGAGCCAGTTGGCTCCTCCAGGCTAGAACGGATCCCGTGGCGGCTAGCACAGCTACATCTGACTTCCATGAAGGAGGACCCATGGGCACAGGAAGATCCCCTCCCTGGGGTCTTCCTTTCTCTAGGGACGACTGCACCAGGCCAAAGGCTACTATCTATCGGTCTGACCCCAAGGGCCGAGCTCCCAGGGTGTCAGGGAAGGATGCCGCAGCTGGGGCTCACCTTGTACGACCAGTTCACTCTTCTGCCGCTGGATCTCCAGGTCAGCCAGCTCACTGAGCAGGGCAATCCCATGAATCCCTGAGGTGTGGGGCAGACGGGCCGTGCTGAGGGGCACCGAGGCTGCTGGGGTCTGAGGATCTGGCAGGCTGATGTCAGGCAGGTCCCCTAAGTCCACAGTGGCAGCCACCAAGGCATCCAAACCCGGTAGCGCTTTGGGTGGGTGGCTGTGGCTGGGAGTCCCCCAGTCCACCTCTGAGTCCCCCCCATTCTCCTCCAGCTGGGCTTCCTCCTCCTGCAGCTGGGTCACATCAGGGACCGTCTGTGAACCTTCTTCTTTGTCCAGGGCAATTGGGCTCCCTGTTATCTGTTCCAGTGCTTGAGGGGAAGCCCCCAAAGGGGGCCGCGGTACCCCCTGATCCACAGTCCTCTCATTCTGCAACCCTCCCTGAGAAGAATTAGTCTGGCCAGTAGCCTCAGTGCCCCCTCCCTCAAGGAGGTCTCCAAATCTCAGTGCTTGCAACCCCTCAAGAGGACTGGGGTCCTCTGTCTTTCCTGGTGGGAGTCCCTGCTCAACAGGGTGGGGTATGATGGCAAGGTCCTGGGTGGCTTCCCTGGCCCTTGAGAGCAGCCCAGGCTCCTCCAGGCTCCTGGGGCTGCAGGGGGGTGGCTCCCCAGGCAGGAACGTCCTTGTGGGCTCGGGCCGAGTTCCTGGGGTAGTGGTTTGCATAGTTTTGGGGTCTGGGAGGTCGGGGGAGTGCATTTCGGCAGGGAGGGAGAAGTCCACAGCAGCTGTGGGGTTCAGTCCCGGAGGCAGGTCTGTAAGAGAAGGCACAAGTGAGGGGCCCGTGGGAACGGCAGGAAGGCTTCCTGGCCTGAGAAGACCCACGAGCAGAGCCGTGCTATTCTGAGAGAGCAACAAGAAGTGATACTTCAGCACCAACACCAACCAGGGACCCACAGGGACGGACACTCAGGAGCATCTCTGGTGTGGCTGTCCGGAAAAGAGGGCTGTTTTGGTTTTGTTTGAGACAGGGTCTCTCTGTGTAGCCCTGGCTGTCCTTGAACTTGCTCTGTAGACCAGGCTGGCCTCAAATTCAGATATCTGCCTGCGTCTGCCTCCCGAGTACTGGGCTTAGAGGCATGCGCCACCACCGCCCAGCTGAAAAAGAGGATTTTTAAGCCATGGTATTTGAATTGGGGTTTTCTCTGAACTAGATCAAGCTGGCGGTATGTGAGAGGCATTATGCCCTATTAATTTAATGCAAAACAAAATACTCAAACACAAATCCTCTGCTGGTTTGGTCTCCTTAATGTGGAATCGGGACAGGCTTTATGTTCATCAGATGGAGTTCTCAGTGCTCAGCCTGATTCAGAGAAAATCACAGGCTACTAGGAAGCTGGGGGGTAGCAGGCACAAAAGACCCCATATAGTCACTTCTCCATGCCTCTGGCAGGGCAGGTTGTATTTCTGGCCCCGGATGGTGACACTGTCCCTTTGCTCAGCTTTGTTTAAAAAAAAAAAATCTGGGTTCACCGGCTGGGGGCAGGTCCTGAGTCTGATGCCACCACCTGTGGCAACCCAGGCACGTCACCACTCACAGGCTCCCGACATTGGCCAATGGAAGGAGTGGATCTCCTTCTTATTTTGCCCCCATCTTCCCAGAGTAAGGGGACCTAGATCTGTGCCATGAGACTAAGCCACAGCTCATAGGCGGACAGTCAAGAGGCAAGAGAAAGGAGATGAAGGACTTTGTGGCCTCAGTATAGGAATACCTGGGTAGAAGTGGGGCAGCCCCACCCGGCAGCCCCACCCACCCACCAGGGGTACGACTTGTCCTGCCCTCACCTGGTTCCAGTGTGGTGAGGTCGGTTCCAGCCCGCTGGCCCTCCCCACTCTTGTCCTTGGTGCCAGGCACCTTGGAGCCAGGCCCTGGGCTGCCAGTAGGGCAGACAGATAAAGTGCAGGGGGCGCTGGGCCGAGGTGGCGGTGAGGTGGCGCAACCAGCGGGGGTCTTCAGAGTGGGTGAGTGGCAGCAGGGCGAGAGCTTGACCGGGCCTGTAGTGGCAGATGAGGGGGTGCCCTTGGCCATGGGGGTTAAGGCAACTGGCTTGTGGGTGGACTTTGGGGCCTTCTCCTGGGCAGGTTCCTCCAGTTCCATGTGGCGATCCTCAGGCTTGCGCTGTTGGGGGAGTGGGGAAGAGGCTCAGACGGCCAGACCCTCAGTGCCCCCGTGGCCCACTGCTTGGTGGGAAAGCATGCAAGCATGCAAGAGCGTCTGTCCTGGGGCCATCTGCATGAGACCATCTGCATGGGGCCTGGAGGGGTAGAACTGTCTTGGGTCTCAGGTTGGGTGGCTTTTGGGAGCATGGTACCTGGAACTGGGCAGCTCGCTGTAGCTCCAGAGCCTGGGTGGCCCTCTGCTGCTGCTGTTGCTGTTGCTGCTGCTGCTGCTGCTGTTGTTGCTGCTGCTGCTGCTGCTGTTGCTGCTGCAGCGCATACAGCTCTTGCTGCCGAAGCAGCTGGGACCGAGAGTACACTGGGAGCTGGCCAGGGTGTTGCATGTGTGAGGCAGGGCCCCGGGCCCCATACATGGGGGGCCACAGTGAAGCCTGATCCATAACTTCCGCTGTGGCAGAGGACCAGAGAAACGACTATCAGTAAGCTCCAGCCAGAGGTGAAGGGCCCAGGTGCCTCCTAGTTCTCTCCTGAGTCCGGTCCGGGCACCCCCCGCCACTGCTGTCCTCAGATCCACTGCCCACAGCCCCCATGAGACGGTCAGGGTCCTTACCAAGTGTGTGAGGGGTAGTGTGGGCTGTGGGTTCTGAGGGCAAGATGACCAGCTGCGTGGGTGCATCTTGGGGAAGAGGGAACACTGAGGGCATAGATCCGGGCACCGAAGCTGGGAAGCCAGGGGGTAGGTTCTGGTGCAGGGCAGGGTGTCCGAGGCCTGGGGAGTAACAGTGTAGCAGTATTCAGGCCAGAGAGTCCACATGGAAGGGACGCTCAGGGCTCCCATTCCCCAGTGGCCAGGAGGGGATGACCTGGAACCCCAAGACAGCCTCCCAGTGCTCTCGGAACACTGACCATAAGAATGTCCCCCCATCCACAAGGAGGGACTTCGGGTGCGGGGCAGCCAGTGCGGGTGGGCGGGGTGGGGGTGGGGGGCCGGGTCCCCGCCCAGCTGGCCGCCTTGCATCATGAGGTGGGGGGGCAGGTCTCCAGGGCAGCTGCTTGACGGGTGGATCCGGGCAAATTCCACGAGGTCTTTGTTGTCTCTGTAAGATCATTAGAGTCAGCTTGCCCCACCCCTTGCCCCATCCAACCCCAACCCCTTAACAGACTGTCAACCTGCCAAGGGGAAATGGAGGTGGAGGCTCCTAGGAGACCCCAACTCTGGGCCTCGGTTCCCAGCAGTGTCGCGGCTGGCAGAGGGTAAGTGAGCAGAGCCCTCCGGGAATGCTGGAATGCAGTGTATGCCGGGCACATGACAGGCGAGTGCCTGGTGTCGTGCTTGTGACACTTCCCTTCCTCCCACGAGGACTCCGAGAGGGCAAACCCACCAAGGGCCTCCACTCGGCTCTTACTGTAAGAGCAGTTCACGGCCAGGCAGCCCCAGGCGGTCGTCACACATCCTGGTCCTCTCCTCCTCACTCTCCAGGTCCAGCGCGTGGTTAGCACGGGATCCTGCAGCAGCTTGACAGGGTGAAGACGGAAGAAAGGTCAGGCAGGGAATCCAGAGAGTCTGAAGCGTGCCTAGCGTCGGGGGCTCATGCACTGAGGCGGGGTCCCTGACCTCGGGAGCTTTGAAGATCTTCTAGGGGCAGACGTATGGGGTCTATGGGGTTCACAGGCAGGATAGGAACACTGTGGATGGTATCTGCCTTGCTTCCCTGAACAAGAACATCCTACCTTTGAAGGTGGGGGCGGCCCTGCCCTGCCGCCCACCGTTGCTACTGTAGGCTGTGTCGGGTCTGCTGACTGTGTCCTTCTGCCGGGCCAAGGCCACTGCAATGCCCACAGGTGGCTGCCGCACTTCCCCATCTCCGTGCGGAGCCTCGTGTTCCCGGCTGCGGGCACAGTCGGGTCTCTCCACTGGGCCTGGGCCCTTAGTGGCTGGGAACTTGGCTTCCTGCTGGACACAGCTGGCTTTGAGGCCACCCAAACCCACAAAGGGAGCCTTCTGGCCCACAACCAAGGCTTGGTTGCTGTACTTGAGCAGATTCTTCATGGCCGAGACCTCGTCTGGTGGAGTGGGGAGCTCCTGGGACAGGAGGGCTGCCTGCTGCAGGCCACTGCCAAAGGGGTCAAGGTAGGCAGTGCCCTTTCGCTCCTCACTGACGGCGGCCATGGAGGTGCTGTGGCCTGCCTGAACCCCCCACGGAGGCATATGGGGCCCACCATAACCCAGAGATGCCAGCTCCATGGACTTGCGTTTGGCCTCAGCTCCACTGCCTCCTGATTCTACCTCAGGAGCCACCAAGTGTTGCTGATGCCGGATCCGGGCCACCTTCTGGGTCGCCGGAGGGCCGGTGGGGACCTCTTTGCTGGCCATTTTGTCTAAAGTGCAGCAGGCCTGGGCGGCCTTCCCACTCAGCGAGTCTTGGTGATTGGGCCGGGCACAGTCCTGTGAAGGGGCGGGCAACTCGAAGTAGCTACTTTTGTCCAGACCACCTTTGGGAAGTCCAGGGAAAGGGGTCTCGGGGCCCGCACTGAGATACTCCAGGCCTTTTAGCCGGGGGTGGAGGGCCGCCTCAAAGCCCCCAGGTCGCCGTTCGCCCTTGCCCTCGGCCTTCAGGTGGGCATAGGAGACTCCGTAGGATGCACCATGGTCGGGGGCCACGGTCCCCTCCAGGTGTCGGTCCTTGCCATCGCCGGCCACAGCACAGGCCTCTGCTACTTGGAAAGGGTGGCTCTTATCAGCCAGGTGTCCCACAGAAGGCACAAAGGTGGGCCCGCTGGCCTTTAGGTCCCGGGAGACTTTGTCCTGCAGGGGGCAGAGCCCATCTGGACCTGCATGCAGTTGCAGACAGGGGAAAGAGCCTGCAGGGCCTGTGCTGAGGGGAGGGGGTGGCCCAGAAGGCAGGCCAGAGGGCACGGTGTAGGACACAGCATGGTGCAGCATCTGCCTCCGCTCCAGGCACTCGCTGAAGGCTGGTCCAGGCTCCACAGGACCCGCCACCTCCTTGGCACAGCGTCCGGGCGCGGCAACGCCAGTGCCGGGCCGGCCTAGCATGCCCCCTGCACAACTGGCCAGTGCGGCCTTGCCCATGTCACCGTTGAGTACCTTGGTGTTGAGTAGGCAGGAGGTGAGATGTTTGGGGCGGCCCTCACAGGATCCTCGAGGTGCTGGACCCCCCTCCTTGCAGGGCCCCTCGGTGGGCATGGGCGGCACCAGCTTTTGTCGGTCTTTGCTGCTGTCTTCCTCAGCCACTGGGCGTTCTCTGCCCTCTGCTACCTTGCTGGCTTTCTCTTTGCCCAGTTCTTTACCCATGAGGAAGCGGTCAAACTCCTTAGGACCCTTCTGCAGCGGGGCAGCCTCAATGCGGTCCCGGCTGCAGGATCCAATGGGATGAGCAGGAGTGGCTCGGGGTACCCCGGGGAAATTGTGGTTGGCAGGCAGGATTGTGGGCTGTGGGGGCAGGTTTCGCAGGTAGAAGTTATCTGTGAGCCAAAAAAAAAAAAAAGCCAAGGTCAGCAGGAAGTGGAGAGTAGCCAGCCACGAGCCTGGACTAGTGTCCCCAACTCTAGCAAGGCTGTTGTTTTGTCTTGTTGGCATTTTTGTTTGTTTTCAGATGAAAGAGAGGGCCAGCGAGATGGCTCAGCAGTTAAGATTACTCCGTGGTTAAGCGGTTAGCAGCACTTGCTGTTCTTGCAGAGGACCCAGGTTCGGCTCCCAGCACCCACAAGACGACTCACAACCATCCATCCAGCTTCAGTGACCTTTGTGGGTACCAGGCACACACCCGGTGCATGTATATACAGGCAGGCAAAACACTCAGGCACGCAACATGAAATTTAAAAAAAAATTCTAAAAAATATTTTTGAATTCATGGGCACGTATAATGCCATATAAAACAAATATATTCCGCTGTTCAGTTCGGCACACCGAGCAGATCAACAGTGTGGTTTGAGCATCACTGACATCCACTGCCAGGATTTGATCAACTTTCCAAACAAGCTTCCCTTTGTAAACACTGGCAGAGCCTTGACCCGGTCTTTCCCTATAGCCAGCTCGGCGTCTCAGTTTTTCAGTGTGGAGGTGGGGAGAGACAGCTCTACAAAACTCTGGCGATGTGGAGCCTAGACCGGGTGCTGTGGGCAGCCAAGTGCCTAGCGGTGTAGGGGGCGGGGATGCCTGCCTGCAGCTCCTACCCCTCTCCTACACCAAGCGCTGTGGCTGCCATGGTAACAGTGAGTCCAGGATGTCTGAAGATGGGACAGTGTGGGAGACCTATCTCTGGGACACTCTGAGGAGCCCCCCTCAACATCTTATCTGACTATCTCTGATTAACAAAATTGGGTGGGGGGGGACCCAAAGTATGGAGAAACAGTCCCTGGTGAGACAGAACTGTACGGGCCTTCCATCTCAACCCTGGCAGCTCTGGGACACCCAGCTTGTGGATAGTAGCAGTCCAGCCATGATTGGGTCAAACCCTTCCTGCCCAGGTGGGATCAGCGCCAGGCTGTGATCAGTAAGCCCCGGGGATACCCACTCTTGGCCCGCCAAGCTAGAGCCACATCAAGTCTCTGGAAGACCCTAGGGGCAGCCCTGCCTTCCCCTAGTCAGGAGGGTGGGCAGCAGGGCCAGGGCCCAGCTAAGGGAGAGCATGAAGCCGGGGAAACAAACGTTTGCAACTTGTAAAACTGTCTTCAGTCATGTAAATTCCTTGTCAATTTCCTCTAATTAGAAACAAGGGGAAGGGGAGAAGGGAAGGGGTAGCCCAGGAGAAACCTAATTAGCTCAATTTCCAAAACCAAATAATGTTCTTGGATGAAGCTCCACCACAATATTGTGAAAGCGGAGAGGCCTGGCCAGCAGCCGCCAAGACACCAGTCGGCCCCACCGCCCAGAGGGAGTCCCTGGGCCCAGGTTCACCAGTCTGGTTTCTAGGGCTTAGCCTAGCCACCTGCCCACTCTTGACAGATGCTGTCAAAACAGCTGCAGGCATGGGGGTGGTGTGTGTGACTCAGGGTTCAGTGCGTCCAGCCCACAAGCACTCAAGCCTGGTTCCCCGGAGCATGTGGCAGGGCTGTCTAGGATGAAACCAGACCCCCAAGTGGGGCTGGGGTAGGCTTCCTGGCCACACCCCAGGCAGGGCAGCCTGCGCAGTTCACTGCTAAGCCCAGTCTCTGCAAGGCCAAGGCTATTCTGAGCTTCAGAGACTCTTAAGACTCTTCCGTGTTCAAATGTGCAAAACCACTCCAAGGATCCAGATATGCCAGACGCTCTGAGGTCATTGGTTCACCTTCCTGGTCCAGGAGGGCCGCCCAAAGGCACTCTGCACTCTGTCGGGATCTCAGTTCCTAATGGCTACTGGCAAAGAGAGGGCACTGTCCTCCACCCCAAGTGGGGTTCCCTAGGGACGTGTGGAAACTGCCCGGCCTCACTCTCTCTCCACCTTCTGCACTCCAGCGCCTTGTTACATGGGGACTTCCTACGTCCAGTACTCCCAGAAGGACCCCAGCATCCCCAGAAGGACCCTAGCCCCCATCCATCTCTAAGCTGGGCTTACCTACCCAAACTGTACTTACTCAAGGGGTCCCTCCCTCAGCCTGGGCTGCAAACTAAGGTCAATAGGAATACACTTCTCGTCTCCTGAAATCACTAACTCTAGCCTTACAGGACTCTATGTCTAGGTTTGCATCTTATCTCACCATGGGGCTACCTGAAAAGGAAGTGTGGCCACTAACCCAATGATACCCCTGGGTTTAGCCATATCGTAGAAAAATGTCCCAAAATACAAACATCCCCTCAAAAACAAAACACCTCCATTTAGTGACAGGGACTGAAATCTCTGGCTTTCCCCACCCTCCACACAGCACCTCTAGCCAGGTGGGAGCTAAATCACTGCTCCAACGATGTCTGCCTGAGGAGCTGTCTCATGGGACAGGGCTAGGGCAGGTGCTCCTGGAAGTCTAGAACTGAAAGTAAGTCAGGATCCTCTCCAGAACGCTTCCTGCCCTGATCCTCGGTCCTCAGGACAAGCGATGAGAGCGTGTAGGTCAGTGTGGTTCAGAGTCCCCTCCTTGAGCGCCATACCCGGTGGCAGTGGTACCAGGCCATCCTCCTCTGGGCCCCACGGAGCCCGGGGAGGAGAGCTCACCCAGTCTGCTGCTTTCGCTGGTACCCCTTAAGCTCACCCTCAGCATGCACTGCACCCCACAGCACTTGCCTTTTTGGGTTCCATAGAAACGATGTTGCCCATAGAGAACATTGCTGTTTCCATGGTGATCCAAGTGGCTCACGGGTAGGAAGGTAGATGCCAGA
The DNA here is from genome assembly GCF_000317375.1 of Microtus ochrogaster. Lineage (NCBI taxonomy): Eukaryota > Metazoa > Chordata > Mammalia > Rodentia > Cricetidae > Microtus > Microtus ochrogaster. Next base: position 83,420,631 of record NC_022014.1, on the reverse strand, counting down.
CTCCCCGAAAATCTGGGGTACGCAGGAGCTAGGGAAGCAAAGCACTGGTTGCAGAGACGACTCTCAGCTCCCTGGCCCTCACCACCCTGACCCTAAGGAGGCAAGAGGCAGGCAGGCAGCCCAGGAGCAACACCCCACGGAGTCTGCTCACAGCCCGCCGGTGGGAAATCAACCCATCAATACATCATATTAACTCTGACTTGACTAATACCATCCCTCCGGTGCAGCACAAATTGAATTGCTGATGGGCTAGGGGCTGGAGAGAGGGGAGGCTGCCTCTGATTCCCTCCCAGTAGAACTTGGTGTGGCAGGAGCTTCCAGGCCAGGCAACAAAGGGGCAATACGGACTCTCGGTGAGTTCTCAGACAAGGGAGAGCCAAACCAGACAGGGCCTCCAGCCTGCACCCTCTGCAGGCACCCAGGGAAGCAGATGGTCTTGGAAGAGCTGTGCTGTGCCACAGCTGGTCTGGGTGACTCACACTGTTAGGTAGCCGACTAGGATGTGGCTAGTTCCCACTTGTTGGAAGCCACGGATTTCTCCCCTCAACTGGCCTCTCCATGAGAACCCAGCACCTCATGCTCCTGTCGGCAAGGTCCCTGGCATGCTACACGGTGTGCAAGACCTTAACCCCAACTCCTACCTGGCAACCAAGTAGTACTAAGTAGGCCCCTTGTCTGTACCTCAGAGGCAGCCTAAGTTCTGAAGGGCTGTACCTACCTGGCATAGTAGTGCTAACCACAGCCTAGAGCCAATCCTACCCTGTTGACCTTGGGCCTACAGTGGCTCTTGTCACCTGGAACAATGTTCCTTTCCCCTGACCCACGAGGTCCTAGCTTGCAAGAAAGATGTCTGGGCCCTGAGAGTAAGCCTTGGGAAGGAGCACAAAAGCTACGTCACTGGGAGCTGGAGAGACGCCTCAGTGGTTAAGGACACTGGTTGTTCTTGCAGAGGACCGGGGTTCAAGTCCCAGTACCCACAGAGCGGTTCACAACCTCCCATAACCCAACATCTGATCTCAGTGGGCACCAGTCACACATATGGTACAGACATACATGCAAGCAAAATACTCACACACATAAAATAAAATAAACCAGCACATCTGAAACATTTTTAAAAAGGAAAAAGCTGCAGCACTGCACGGGCTCCTCTTATGGGCTCATAGCTGAGACTCAGTTTCACCAAGCCCCGAGGATCACAGCTTCATGCCTTGTCCCCTCCCATCAAGCCTGGCAGGAGCCTGGAGACCTGGCCCTCCATCAAACCCACCAAAAGGAGTCTTGGCTGCTAGCAGCTACAGACCCTACCCACTGCTGTCACCAAGGCAGCTGCTAAGATGTGGGGAGGGGAACTTACTGTCTTCCCCCAGCCTGGCTGCTGGCTCAGGCAGCTGGCTTTCTCTGTTAAAATGGGGTGACTGGATCAGACTGAAGCTATCTCTACAAGGGACTGGAGGAACTCAGCGCCAAGGCCGGTCGACTCAGGATGAATCTAAAGGCGTTGGGGCGCCCTGGGGTCTGCTGTGAGCATTAGGCAGAGGCCACCCAGGCTGAACTGGGAGACCTGGAGCATCAACTCAGAGATGCTTTGCCGGGCAGGTAGGCATTTCCCCACACTGCAGAACAAACTGCAACAGAAGCAGCCAGGTGTGTGCTGCTCTGGAGATGTCCGCGTGACCAGGCATTGGGACTCTCTCAGACTCACGCGAGGTCACAGACAAGTGTCGCAGCCCAACTTCACTCAGCCTTGCTACCTTGGACACCCTGACTCTTTCACCACAGAAATCCCAGGCTGTTGAGGCTGAACCCGCCATGGCTGAGGGGTTGGGAGAATGAGGAGAAACCCTTTAAGAAGCAGAGCCAGATCTATGTGAGTGCTACCTGGACACATCTGTCCTGTCCTACGTCTCTGAAAGCTGTTCTGCCTGGATACTGAAGTAGAGGTCTCTGTGGCATGGGGCCAGGCATCTCTGCTCAGGCCAAGGACTCAGAGCTGGTAAACAGCACACACACAAGTCCCGGCCAGAGACCACACATTACACCCTACTCCCGTGGGGTCACCACTCAGAAGCCTGACCAATGACACCGTGGGACAATCTCTAGTCTGGTGGTGGCTCTTGGGTGCTCCATGTAGGAAGAGAGCTATCTGGTTCGTCTGACCGAGCAGACTTCCATCTGAGTCACAAGGAGCGGGGACGTGTGAAGACTCAGATTTCTGTGACGCGGAAACAACCTGCCTGCAGGTGTAGCGCATATCTCCGATGAGAGCGTCCCCCTCAGACCACACGGAAGGACTCGGAGATGGTGCCCACGGCCAGGCCTGCTCCCCTCTTGCTGAAGAGCAGGCTGGGACTGCAAGACCTGCCCCGCTGGCCTGGTGTGTGTGGACACATCTGCAGCAGATGTTAGCCAGATTACACCCAGCTCCTGGAAGACTTGACAAAAGCTAAGAGGCCTTGGTGGGAGCAGCTGGGCAGGGGGGCTGGGGCCTGGGGCCTGGGGCCTGGGGGGGGGGGTAAACCACTGCAGCTGTCCCCTGTAATTGGCTGCTGTTAAATGTTTTACGGGCCTCGGGTTTTTTGTTGTTTTTTTTTTGTAAACAGAAGTCTGTAAAATTCCTCCTTCCCAGACAATGTTTCCAGGCTCAGACACCCCCCCTACCCTCCTCCACCCCCCACTCCCTGAGGAGGCCTGGGCCTCTTCCTGCTCTCTGGGGGCAATGGACACTTGGCTAACTGAGTAAGCGGACTCCCTTCCCACCCACGGCACTTTGGGCGCTGTGAAAAGGGCGGCCAGTCCAGGAAGCAGGGCTGAAATCTAACCATTCCGACACACAGAGGTTCTACGCCTCCCAGGCCTCAAATGGGGGGTTGAGGGGAGAAAGAATAGTGGGGGGCAAGAGAGGGGCAAAGGGGGGTCCTCTTAGGCAGCAATTGAAAGGCCTCTTTATTCTCCCTAGCACGGCACGAAAAGAGAAAACGACTTCCCAATCAGAGCTACTGGGACTGGAAGCCAAGGCAGGGAGACAGGCATCCTAAAAGGACCAAGGAGACCAGGCCTGAGATGGGAAGATCTAGGGGGTATCCTGGTAGGGGTGGCCTGCAGCATCAGGGAGAAGACTCTGGGGCAGAGAGAGAAAGAACTCACACTTCTGACCACTAGGTCCAGACCCAGGGCCTCCCTTTTCCCACGGCCTCTGCCCACGAAGGTGGAACGGCTCTGATTGCTCCAGTGATCATGTGACCTGATCACATGGCCCATCTGAGACCACCTGCTTCCTCGGAACCCCTAGCTGACTTGGGGAAGGAACCCTGGATGCCCTGACCACAGCTACCAAAGGCCCTGGTGAAGGTGAAGGTGGGGGGAATAACTGATCAACAGGCAGAAAAAGAAAAGATGGTCGCCAGTATGGTCATCCAGAAACGGCATTCAAAGGGGCAGCTATGAGGTGGGGGCTCTTCCTGCCCACCCAGAGATACAGGCACCTAGAAGGTCCTCAGACTGGCTGCAAGCCTCCACCTTCCCAGTAGGAGACATGGGACCTGGCGGTGTTTGCCGTTCCTTAGGATGCTGTCATACTCAACAGGAACCTGGAGCTAGCTCTTTCCCGTCTGCTTACAGCCAGCGACTTCCACTGTTGTCTATTCAGACAGCGCAGAGTGCTGGGCTAAGAATCCTACAGCTAGATTCTCATGCCGCTTAATTGACTAGTAATGTCTGCCCTGGGAACAGGCAGGATGTGGCAGCCAGTTCACAGGATGCTTGCCATCTCTGCTTTAGTGGCTGAAGGGAGTAGCCTAGCAACAAGCCAGGTTCTCCCTGCCAAATGCCCCCGCTTCAGGGTCTCTTCACGCTAGCTGGTCGGGTTCCTAGTCACTGAGGCCAGGATTTCAGAGTGACCACCCAAGTGGCTGGAGGTTAAAACGGCAGCCTTCAGGAAAGCCTCCTCCCTACAGCCTGCAGAGTGCTGACCCATAACTGCAGGGAACAAGGCCCTGCAGTCTCCATGTCCCTGGGCTGAGAGGAATAACTATGAGCCCAAGGAGCCAGGCTCCCATGGGCAGTCTGCCCTGGACCCAGAGGACAGTCCTCCGCATCCCAAGGAGGAGCTTGGCACTGGCCAGCGGGCAGAATTACGGGGCCAGTTCCGGAAGTCAACCGATGACGGGAAAAGCCTGAAGCCGGAGTTTCCTAGATGTGACCCCAACACCTTTCTGGCATGTGGGATGACAGTTCTGTCCCTCACACCTTCTGAAGCACTCCCAGGGGGTCCACTGTGCCTGGGACTCTGGTGGGCAGGTACACCTGGATGTCAATGGTTTTTGCCCAGGTCAGACCCAAAGACCACAGCCACTGCCCACCCTGCTGCCCCCAGCGTCTCTAAGAAAGGGTGCAGAAGCTGCTCTCTGAGGTACTGATCCTGAGTCGTTCTGTGTCCAAGAAGCTCTGTTACCCAGCGTGGTTTACAGATGAAGAAACAGGCTCGGAGCCTCTAAGCCGAGTGTCTGAACCTAAGGCTGATGCAGCTCTTGAGTCTGTGACACCCCGAGGTGAACCCCTGAGACCCTGTAGCTGCTCCCTTCTGACGGCAATGAGGCGGCTGGAGGTAGCCTAACCCGTGGGACACTCTGATCCCCACAGCAGAGTCCATGATGTCCCGCAAATCTTAGGGTGGCCAGATTTTCCCAACTAGCTCAGCAGCTCCTGTGGACATGGACTATGAGATTTGGGGGACCGAGGGTGAGGCAGAGGACCAGAGAGGAAGGGCCGAGGTGCAGGGGTATTTCGTGTATAGAGGCAGCAGTTGTAGAGAGGGTTTATAGTTGGCAGTGGCTAAGCATGTGGACAGCTCCTGGGGAGGAACCAAGTTCTGATTCCAGCACCCACCTCTGGCGGTTCACAAGGACCCACAACCTAGCTCCAGGCGACCCAATGCCCTCTTCTGGACTCATGAGTAGCTACACTCACGGGTGTGCATGCCCACACACAGAAACATGCTTACACGTCATTAAAGATTTAAAATAATCTTAAAACTTTTTCAAAGGGAGGAAGGGGAGATTGCAGGGTGCAGTGGTTCATGCCCACAGATCAGCAAT
>NC_022014.1:83402966-83415438 GCF_000317375.1 Microtus ochrogaster | reverse complement strand
ACCAGAAGAATGGTCTTCACAGAAAGTTCTAGGTCAGCCAGAGCTACACGGTGAGTCTGTTCAAGAAAACCAAATGAAAACGAAAAAGGGAGAGCACCCAGGGTCTGAAGAAAAAGGGTTAGGGTAGCCACCAGGGGGCAGTTCCAGGGGATGGAGTCTGACGGCCACCGAAGCCTTTGGCCCACCCATGCGGGTGGGGGCTGGATAGGACCTGTCTTCCTGCTGGACATGTTCCAGCCCCTGTGCACCCCTGTGCTAAGTCTTGAGGGAGACAGAGGCAGACGGAGAAATGTGGGTGTGTGTGGTCTGGGCAGCAGGACACGCTTGGTGGTGGCTCCTGTGTGTGGAATCCAGCCAGGCATGGATGGAGAAGTGGCCACCAGGGTGGGTGTGGCTTTGACAGAAGTTGGCTAGGCAGCCAGCCAGCCAGGGCTGGCACGTGTGCCCATGGCTCCCCCTCCAGGTGGCATAAGAGACCACGACTAGCCAGGCCGAGTGAGTTCGGAGCTCCTGCACCCCTCGCCAACCCCCTAGCAACAGCATCCCTTTTCATTGCCCTGTGGGTGGTCCTAAGCAGGCAGCTGGTGGGGGGCGTGCGGGCTCACTGACAATAGGGCCAGCTGTGCCGCACCACACCCCAGCCCCATGCACCCAGGCCAGGTTGGCAGTTAGCCACTCACCTCTGCCCCAGGCCAATTCTACTGTCCACCCTACCCTAAGGCTCTGAAGGCCCGGGGCGCAGCAAGAAAGCCCTGCTCCAGGCCAGATGTTCCTAGGCGGTTCTTCCAACACCAGGGTGCATCCCTTGAACCCCCAGCTGTTCCAGGGACACAGGAAGCCCGGGCCCCGACTCTAGCAGCTGCCTTGCAGATGGCGAGGGGGGTGGTGTTCTAGCTGTCTGAGAGTCCCCGTCAAGTGTAGGAGGGCACCTATGGTTAACTCCCATGGGAAGAGCTACTTGTCAGCCCTATCCTGGCCTACCTGCCCTAGACATAAGAAGGCGCAGGGCAGGGAGGGGGCAGGGAGCAGGCCAGGCAGAGTCCCTGGATCTCCACATTCAGGGGTGGTTGAAGGAAGCAGGACAAGGGTAAGCTGGGCCTCCTGGCCTACTGCCCAGGAAGCCCCCATTGTGGATGGCCCCCGTTCTTTGGCCGTGTCGCGTGGCCCCTGCCTGCCTTGCCCCCCGCCCTCCTGTACACACATGGCCGAGAAACAGGCCCTAGCACGTGGAGCCAGCTGGCACCCCGTCAGACTAGCAGCCAGGCACACTGCCAGGGCAGCCAGCCAGCCTGCCACTCGCTCCCGCCCCGCCCGCCCTGGCCTCTACCGCACAGAGCAGGCTGCACCATGTGACCTGTCTGTCAGGGAGAGCGAGGCTGGAGACGTAGAAGACAGGGGATCCCCCGTGGGGGGGAGGGGGAGGAGAGGGGGTTAACCTGAGGCACCACGGGCCTGAGAGGGACGGGTTGTCACAGGACTCCCAAACAGATGCGGACTCGCTGCCACTCGGGGAACTCGCGAGGTTTCAAGTGTGCACAGTCCACTCCACGACAGCTGCCTCCCCACACACCTGTCTCCAGCCCCCGGTGGGGCCCTGGGCTCTGCCGTGCGGAGCCCTGAACATCCCGCTTCTTGTACCGCTTACGCCTGTGCTCACCCTCCCCTACCTGACTCTGGGACCTTCATCGCACACCTGCCACAGTGTGTGCCCCGCAGTGGGCAAAGACTCCCGTTGTCCTTGGAGCTGGTCTCAGAGACAAAAGCTTTCTCCTTGGGACACAACCAGGCCCCTATTCCTGCCCTGAATGCAGGATGTGGGGCAGAGTGTGAGCGAGTGGTAGGGACGCAGCCCAGAAGGAAGCCAAGAGCTAGGCTCTATCTCCACAGCGCACTGCCTGAGCTCCGGCGTTCACCAGATAAAGGGGCATCCTTGGGGCTCTGAGGTTTGGGGGTACCTAGGGAGGGTCATAAGCAACTCTACCAGACAACCATTGATCTACGGGGATGTAGATGGCTGTGGGTGCCCTCAGCAGCCTCCACCCCACCCTCTTGGGTGAGTGGCCCAATCAGGAACAAGACTGGGCTCTAGGGCAGGGGGTGCCACCCACAAACCACCCTTCTTGCTGAGGGATGGAGGGGAAGCAGGCACGTGTGTCTCTACTGAGTGGGCCGAAATTCCTGGGTGCTGACGGGGCAATGTCAGCCACAAGGACAGAAATCGAGGACCAGGTGGCCCAGGTCGAGGGGAGCACCTGTGGTCAGTCCAGGGCTATAGCCCTGTCTTGAGTGGCCTCCGTTGCTTGCTCCTCCTGCTCGGCCACCCCCATCCTTCCTGCAAACATCCTGGGAGCCAGATGCTGTGGCCAGCTGGGAGATGCCAGCAGACACAAAGACAGAGTTGGAGAACAGGGAGCGAGTGTTTCCTGCAGGGCCCGGGGCCACCCACAGCTGGCCAGGGAGTCTCTTACCAGGGTCCAGCTCTGTCCTCCACCCAGGACTCTGATGGGAGCGCAGGAGTAGGTCTGAGCTGAAGACCCCACTCTGCCTATTCGGTCCTCAGGACCTGGTCCACCCAGGAGATCACAGCTTCTTATCGCCTGGCCATCCATGTGTACTCTGGGCAGAGCCCAAAGCCCAGATTACTCTGACAACTGTCCCTCCCTTGTCACCTGTCCTGTTTGGAAAACAGCCCCTTCTTGTTGCACAAAGAGAGGTTTCTCAGGCTTCCAGCAGTGCCGGGCGCTAATCTCTCTGCCTAGAACGCGGGGCGGGCGGGCTGTGCGCCGTGTGTGGGTCCACTGCGCTCTGTAAACAGGACGCCTGAGTTACGGCAGTGCCTGGTGCCAGGAGCGAGAGCTCTGTGTGCCCGCTGCCAACTGCAATTACCTCCCGCGTGCCAGCCGGGGGGGGGGGTTTTAACCCTTCCTGCGCCACAGGGGACGTACAATCAAAATGAGCGCGAGCAATGGCCAGGCCAGGAATGCTGGGGACCCAGGGCCACCTCCCAAGTTACAAAACCAAAGTGCAAGGCAAACCTCAGACACCTAGACAAGGTACAGCCTAGACTGGGAAAGGCCAGGAGAGGTTCTAGAAGCCATCCTGTTCCATGATGCTTGAGAGTAACAGGTACTTCTGCGGCACCAAAGTGTGCCAAGCGCAAGGGTGGTGGCCTGGGAGGAGCTCTGCCATGGGCAGGACTGGCATGGGGGGTGGGAGCAATGATGGTCTCTGCCTGCTGACGGCACTCCCTGCCTCCCCCTCCCGGCTGACACATCTGGAACCCATGCCTGCTTGAGTCTGGGGAGGTGGGGGGCAGCCCACGGTGGAGGGCACAGCCCCGTCCGGCTGGCCCAGCTGCATTCCATATTTCCTTAGTTCCCCGGAATCCTCCCTGCCCAACATCTGGAGCACACATCTGGCCAGAACCAGTGCCTACTGGGGCCACCCGATTTCCAACCAATTACCACCTCCCTTGAGAGACTTCCTCAGTGGGGAGGCAGCCCTCCTGCCCCTAGCACTCCAGGCAGAGCCTGCCAGCAAGACTTTCACCAGTTGGTCCACAACCCCTGGGGTATAGTCAGCAACCCGGGACCTGACTTACCTTCGTGGGAGTGGGAGAACCAGATCTGGGAGGTGGCGGGGTGGGATCCTCGGTAGGCTGGCTCAGAGGGAGAGGATGCAGGGCCACTGGGGTGTGCGGAAGCTGCGGATCCCAGGCTGCTGGTGAGGAAGCTGCCCATGAAAGAGGAGGCTGGGGGATTTCCCATCAGACGGCTGCTGGCTGTGGACACAGGACAAGGGTGAGTCTGCAGTACCCCCACGACTCCGCATAAGCAGCGCCCACACCCAAAAGCCCTCCTCCAGGTGCCTCTCAGGTATCTAGCTCCCACCGAGCCCCATGGCAGGTGAAGCTGCCCACAAGTACTTGAAATCACACCCAGTGTCTGGAGCCTCCGGTGTCTTAGGAATAAAACCTCCTACCTCAAAACTTCATTACCAACCCCCATCTGCACCACTACCATCCACACCAGCAACCCCACCATTAACCCCACTACCATCATCCACACCACCATCAACCACACCACCACCACCACACCATCATCATCCACACCATCACCACCCACACCACCAACAACAACCACACCATCAACCCCCCCATCAACCACACCACCATCAACCTCACCATCAACCCCATTATCAACCCCACCACCATCCACACCACCACCAACAACAACAACCACACCACCACCACCACACCATCACCACCCATACCACCACCAACAACAATAACCACACCATCAACCCCACCACCATCCACACCATCACCACCCACACCACCACTAACCACACCACCACTACCACCAACCACACTATCACCACTGACCACACCATCACCGACCACACCATCACCATTGGCAACCATCACTCCCATCCCACACCACCACCACCATTCATATTGCCTCTCATTAACCCCACCAAAATCCACACCACCATCAACAACTACCACCTGCATCACCCCCTACACCACTACCGCCATCCCTATCCCCCAACACCATTACCGTCCACATAATTTGGTGACCATCATGTCCTTAGCACCAGCACCACCCGCATCACCCAAACAGATCACGACCATCATCACCTTCCCTATCACCACTAATAACCATATCACCAACTAGGAACAGCTGCATTATCTCCACCATTGCCACCAACAGCTGTATCACCTAGTCACCGCGACCGTGACAACCATATCACCAACTAGGAACACCTGCATTACCACCACCATTGCCACCAACAGCTGTATCACCTAGTCACCAACGCCGTGACAACCACATCACCAACTAGAAACACCTGTATTATCTCCACCATTGCCACCAACAGCTGTATCACCTAGTCACCGCCACCGTGACAACCATCTCACCCTCTACAAACACCATCACCACCAACTAGGTCCTCAGTATAATGCCAAAAGCACATTTAGGACCCACGGCGGACAAGTTCCCCACGGGCCTTCTCATTAGCACAGCTCCAGACCATGGCAGTGCCACCTGAAGGCCTCTCTGATGCCAATGGACTTGTCAGCAAGCTGTGCCCATGCCTCACCGAGGGGGCGCCCAGGTGAACGCACCTAGAACCAGCACGGCCCCAGCCAGAGGTGGTGTGGGAGAAATGGGCCTTTCTCCTTTTCTCCACGCCACTTAGCTACCAGTCAGACCAGGATGGGGGGGTGGGGGGACAGTGCCAGATGAGGAAGGAAGACAGACATGTCAGGCAGGAAAGAGACACAGAACTATGCGGAGCAGCTCTTTAGGTCCTCTGGGTTGCTGGGGATCAGGCCCTGATGGAGCTGCCATTGAGCAGAAGATAGTCAATCATTCGAGGCTCAGACACTGAGAGTCCCAGGTTTCGTGGGCTGGGCCAGCATTTCCGTCAGTGGCCTGGGAATACAGTAGATGTTGAGCCGCCTCTGGCCCCAGCCAGCCTCCATGGCCTGTGTCCCCTCTTCTCCTGCCCACCAGCCTGCAGCATCCTCCACTGGTGGGCTGTCATGGTCTCTGCCCCCTGTCTGCCAGAGTCCAGCAGTCAGGGCCAGGCCAAGTAAGTCTCCCTGGTTGTCATGGCTACGAGCTCTTGTCCACACACAACATACGTGCACAGAAAGTCTCCGCACACAGGGCTGCTCAGTGGGTGGTCTGGGCTGCACTGCTGGACCTTTACCCCAGCACGGTACCCTGGTACCTTGCCACCTCTGTTCCTGGGCAGGAAGCCTAGACCATGGTCATACCAGGCTGGAGAGGAGAGCGGTTAGGTGGAGCCTGGCCGGCCCAAGGTTAGTCACAGAAGTAGCTTCCCGCCCAGGAGGCAAGGGAATTTGGTGAATTGGTGATGCCTCATCTCGCCTGGCTTGGCCCTGGGAACTTCCCAAACACAGGGTGACTCAGCAGAGAAGCAGTCAGGCTAGAGGAGGGGACTGCCCCCGAGGGACCCTGGCATCTCTACTGAGTTCTACTAGCTTCCAGCCCTGGTGGTTGGAAAGCCGCTTCTTTGCTTCCTGGTGGGAAGGGACGGTGCACGGTGGTGGGGACATGACCAGAGGAAGGGTCTGTGACCTAAAAGGGGTCCTCTGCTTTAGCCAAGCCCACGAAAAACATGTCAAAAGTGCCCAAGAGCCAGGGACTTCCCGGACAATACCACATGGCTGGGATTGCCAGGGGACCCAGTCCAGACCACAGGCGTGTCCACACCAGGGGAGGGGACTCCAGGCTGGGAAGGGAAGTGCTGGCCTCCTTGCCCTGCTCCAGGGACTGTGGGGGGCCATGCTTGTGGGCTGAGTGTGGCTGTTCCAGCTGCAACTCTCTACCCCGCCTTGCCTGGCCCCAAGTCCCCCAGGCCTTTCTACTCCTCCCACCCCACCCTCCTGGGGAAGCACCGCCCACCCTTTCCTCCCTAGGACGTGGGAAGCGATGGCCTCCAAAAGCTGGGTCTGCAAAAGCAATTTCTCCGGGATCTTGGGAATGGTGCACCTTGAGTTCTCTCCCACCACAGTGGACAAGGTGGCACTGACTCAGCTCAGTGTCTCTCAGGGCCCATGGCAACAGCTCCCTCGGTCTCCTGGCAGGCAGAGAGAGACCAGTCCTGGGTCTGGACACCTAGGTAAATGGCTCACAGCCTAGCGGGGTGTCTGAGCACTGGGCCCCCAAGTCAGGTCATCATGCTTCAACCTGGGAGATCAATTCTGACACCCCCCCCCCGAAAGGGTCTACAGTTGACACTCCACTCCAATACTGTCCCAGAAGAGGGTCCTTCTGACTGGAGGCCTGAGGGACAGTCCCCTACCCTAGCTACAACATAAGGGCAGGGGCTGCCCCGGTGAGAGGCTGGCAGTTCTATGCCAAGCTCTTCCAGACTGGGGTCCTCGTCACCCCACACTCGCCTGTTTTCTGACGTGGGGGCCTTTTAGGGGGTGCTCCTTTATAGCTTCTTCCCCTAAGCCCATTAGAGCAGGGGCTGCTGCCTGCAGGGCTTGTGAGATTGGGGGGTTGGGGCAGGTCATGGCCCTTCCCCTCTGGACCCTCTGACAGGTCACCTCCGGTGGGTTTCGAGCTGTTTCTGGGGGAGGCGGGAGGATTCACTCCCTCCCTCCCATGTTGAGAAGTAAAGGGCCGAGCACAGACAGCGTCCTCACTACACAGGCCACATCTCCTGTCCAAACAGTAAAGGCAACAGAGATTCCTGGCCCTGAGGTCACGGCCATGAGTGTTTCTATGGGGTAGCCAACTTCCTGGAACACTGACGGGCTCGGGGACTTCATTCCCTTCTATAGTTCAGGATGGTTCAGGCAGAACCAACTTGGGCCACGTATGATAGTGACGGTGACTCTGACTTTGAAAGAGTGGGTTTCTCTCGCCATGCTGGCCCTGGTGGGGAGCCTGCAAGAGATCCCGTAGGCCTTGCCAGGTGGACAGCCTCGTGGTGGGTAACAACTGTTGGCAGGTAGAAAGGCATCGCTGCTCCTTGAGGTTTTTCTCAGCCTACCCGGCTTCTAGGGGATCCGAAAAAGAAACCTCAGGACCAGGGATCTGTGTCCCTATTGTCCCCTACACCTTTGAGAACCTGGGAGGTGGCACTGGGCCAGGCAAGCAGAGCCCTGGGCAGACCTGGCAGTCACCTTCTAAGCTCTGCCTGCTGACCAGGAGCCAACCCCAGACAGGGCTGGTGCAGTGGCTGCCTGGGAGCCCAGTTCAGCTTGGGCCCTGGCCAGGGCCGCTGCCTCAGGCCAAGTCCAGCCGGGGAACTAGGCTGAAGGCCCTTTCCTCTTGGCAAAGTTCCTTGTCTATGAGTGCTATAGTTACCAGCCTAGGGAGGACATGGGGGAGAGCCTGGTACAGTGGGGAGATCCAGAGGGGCTCCTGACAGCCAGTGTGGGGCTTCTTCAACCAGGCTTAGGTCTTCACGCCAACCACACTGGTCCCAGGTCTTACGGAACAGATCACAGCCCCAAGGACCACAGTCCGAACAGATCTGCAGAACAATGCCACCGACGTCCACTCTCCCATCTGAGGTACAAGACAAGCCCGCTGTTGAGCATGTTCCCAGAAAAGATCGGGGACGCGTGAGGTTGTGGTGGTACCTCCGCGTTGGGTGCTCCAGACCCTACCAGCTGCTCTACTGGCCTGCAGCTCTGGACGTGAGGCGGGTTGTGGTCTCAGCTCCAGGGACACCTCAGCTCTGCCCAGGACACCACGAAGGCCTGGCCTGAATGCCTGCCTGGCTGGCTGAGAAAAACATTCTGGAAGCCAGCGTGCCAGAGGGCCGACTTGACACACCTCAGGCAATGAACACACAAGGCCCGGCCCTGTCCGTGGGAGGCTAGTCTGTCCCTGTGCCAAAGCTGGTGACCTGCATGGGAACATGGGCCACACCTGGACGGTGGCTACTCTGGGGCTAGCGGCAGGAGGGCTGGGGAAGCAGCTAGGCAGAGCATAGAGAGAATGGTCTGCCAGGAGGCCCCCTGGCTCAGCACAGTTTTCAGACCCCTTTCTGGGAAGACGCTGTACTCTCTGTGATGAGCAAAAGAGAGTGGGAATGGCTGGGCTTGTAGGGGCTCCTTGGGGGGCTGACCACTGGCAGCAGCACAGCCCCTTCAACCTGGCACTTGGGGCTGCAGAAGCTGTAGTCCAGGGACACCCTGGTCAGCCTCAGCTGTCAACCATCTGAGAGAAGCCTTCAGTTGTGGAACTGCCTAGATCAGGTTGGCCTGTGGGTATGTCTATGGAGATTTAGCTTATCAATTGATGTAGGAGGGGCCAGCAGTCTGGGCAGCATCATTTATTGGGCACATGGTCGTGTGTGTGTGTGTGTGTGTGTGTGTGTGTGTGTGTGTGGTGTTGCTAACCATGAGCCACTAAGAGAGTCAGAGAATGAACTAGTAAACAGCCTCCTTCCGTGGTTATCTTCACCAAGCTGTTGCCTGAGTTCCTAGTGTAATTCTCCTCAAATATGGACCATGATCTGGAAGGATAAGACAAATAAGCCAAACGGTAAGGTTGTTTTGGGCCAGATTGCTTAACTACAGCAACAGAATAAAACCAGAGGACCTGGAGATCTGTGTGACCACTGGGGCCACTATGAGCTGCACTGCCTGGGAGGCGAATGTGGCCTACATGACTGGACACAACTCATGGCAGACGAAGTGCACACCTATGTATGCACTGTGGCCAAGACAGTCCACAGACGTGATGTCATCGGACAACCCAGGAGTGCGGACAGCCTGAATACAGCCTGGAAAAGGTGTCAGCTAAGAGGCCTGGAGAACAAACCCTTGTGGGTCTGGCTGGCTGCCTGACTCTGTGCCAAAGATCCCCGAGGGTGTGGCCCACCAGAGCCCAGTCCTGGGTGGCTGTAGGGCCAGGTGTTAGCTAGCCATTGCTTGTGCACCCGGCTCTCTGGCCAATCCATCTCATCCTGAGCCAGGGGGACAGGCTTTGGGGAATGAGCGTTTGTTTTGAGTTAAGCATGCCACTGAGACAGCGTCCCCTGCTTCTGGAAACTGTGAAATGGGTTGTAAAAAACAAAACCACAGCTCACTGAGACGGCAGCAGCTCCAGAGAAGCAAGTCCCTTCCCAGGCTCCCGGCGCTCCTGTTGCTTCCGGAAGCCCAGCTGACTGGCTGCTGGCATGGGCCTCCCTGGCTCTGTGTCTGGCGGCTGCACCCACTGCCTGTGCCAAGATCCCACCCTCCTGCTCACACCCAATCAGACTCCCCTCTACCCTCAGCTTCTTGCTCTGCCTCCCTGGGTACCCTGTAGAGCTAACCAGGCAATGGAGACACCGGGTTCACCAACTAGTCTTTGGTCTCCCTGGGAGACACCAAAAGTGGCAGAGACCGCAAAGATGAGCATCCTGGGGCCGCTGGTAGGAAGAGAGGCTCTCTTCTCACACTGAGCCTGCCCCGGAGGGAGCTGCGGAGGAAGAGACAGCCCTCCGGCCCCACCCTACATTCCTCTCATTCCAGAAACCCTAGGGAGAACAGACCTTCCACACAGGGTTTTCCTCTTAGACAGAAGATCAGAAGAAAGGGCTCCAGTCTAGCCTGCCTGGAAGCTGAATGATATCTATCTATCATCTATCTACCCCTCCACGGCCCCGTGGAGGGGGCGGGGCTAAGAGTGGGGATGCCAAGCCCTGGTAGAGAAGGAATTCTGAGACTCCTCCCTCAAAGCAAGGTGTAGAGGCGTCCTCGGTGTGCACTGGTCTGTGGGTACGGAGACCCGTGGCATTTCCATCCGCTCCAGCACCTGAAGATGTGGCGAGCCACACGCATGACGAAGGTGGGATGGGACCTTATGCAAGCTCTCGCAGGGCGTGTCTCGTGTCTCCTGGTGTGTGACAAGCACCGGCTGTGCGTGCACATCTACAGTGTGGAGCTGTGAGCATGCACCTGTGGCTGCATAGGAGCCTTTTAGGGCACACAGACTATGCACATTCCCCAAAAAGCGATTCCCAAGTGTCGGGTCTTTACCAGACTCATGCTGACTGGCCTGGGTGGACCCTGCTGAGTCTGCCCACTGCTTCCCCTGGTGTGGAGCCACAGCCAAGCTAGCTGTAGGAAGAAGTCAGCCCCAGACGACCACTCTAAGACCTCTGACATAGGAATGCGGCCTTCTATACGCGTCTCTTCAGGTAGGAAAATCCCAGACCTGAAAGTGGCTCGGGAATTAGGAGCACTTTGGCAGGCCATCCCCACAGCACCTCAGGGAGCAAGATCCAGCTTTCCTCAGACCCCCTTGCTAGCAGGCACCATCGTAAGCTCGGGCAAGAGTTTCCTAAATCTTCAGAGCTGCTGATAGCAGGTGTGGGCCCATGACTCAGCATCCTCCCCTTCTGCCCCCAAAGCCCTGGTAGGGGCTGAGGACACCTGGTTTCCACAGAGCCCACAAAAGCCAGCTCCATGAAGGTCGTTGGCAGAGGAGAGGCTAAGACAGGCCCAGCGGGAAGAACAAAAGAGGAAGAAGGAGGCCTGGTGGAAGGTCCTGGAACCACACAGCCTGGGGCGGGGGCTAACGGGGAGGCCAAGAATGCTGAGCAGTGGGCGTTGGGCTTGGCCCATCCTGGGGACATGGGGGTGGCCTGGGAATAATCACCTCACCCGGGAAGCCCCTCAGTCAGTCCGAGAGAACCTTCCGGAAGTCCCAAAGGAAGCCACTCTCAGGCCATAATAGGAAAGCGCTGTGGTTGCTGAGCCACTCAACTGGGCAACCATGGAAAAGGCCGGGAGGCAATGATGACAAGGACAGGCCCAGCCGACAGCCCAGAACTAATAAAAGAAAAAGGAAAATCGGATATAAGTCTGGTTCTTATTAAAAGAGTAAATTTAGCCCTTTGGCTAGGACAGGAGGCGGGGTGGCCAAGGCTCCCCACTGGGGGGGGGGGCTGGACTTCTTCCCAGAGTGATTCAGTGTCCCAGGACAGGCGAGCGGGGGTGGGGCTGCAGGAGGGGGAAGGGGCACACCTTCCCTTCTGTCTCCCCTCCCTCCCTGGGTAGCTAGGGATCCAGGACCTCTCCCAGATGCCCAGGACTCTCCTCAGGGTGCCGAGATGAGCCATACGGGTGTGAGGAGGTGACCAGGACTGCTCAGCACCACTCCTGCGAGCCACACACCCCAGCTTGGACAGCTTCAGCCACCAAAGCGGGCACTTCCCTTCCCACTGCCTTGAAATAGGCTAGCCACATAAAGGAAGGCCACCCCAGTGTAGTTTACTAGAACCTCACACCCATGCATGCTCACATATAAAGCTATACATACAAATGCAGCCATGTTCACAGCGTACATTCGCACAAACACATTTACACAGAGACTCTTATGGACCTACAAAGGCATACGCACGCTTGGGTCTCTTCTCGGCGAAGCAGTGGCCCCCACCAAGACCGGAAGCTCCGATCCAGCTGTGGGCACCCACCCTGTTCTTCTGTACCTAGCCTCTAACCCTTGAGGATGAAGACGTTGTTGAACATAGCCTGTTTCAACTGTCGTCAGGCAGAGGACAGAGGACACCTGACCAGGGACACAGACTCTCCCCAGTCATGCGACCGGCAGGATGAACTTCCACGGGGAGAATGTTCACGTTTTCTAGGTGACTGACTTCACCGGGCTGGCTGAGTTTCCCCTCCTGACGAGCGGACCAGTGCTCTGTATGTGACCCCTCTGTCCCATCCAACACCCACAGGGACGACGTGGACTGCATGGAGTTGATATTTCAGGGACAGGACAGCCTGAGAGGCTAAGGATGTGGGGGAAGGTGGAGGTTACAGCTGCTAGAGACAGCTTCCTATCCTTCCATGTGACCCCACTCCCGGGGCTCCATCCATGCTCACCGATATCATCGGTTGCCTGGAGGTGCGAGCCCTCGGTCCTTGTGGTCAGGGCCTAGCACTCTGTGGACACCCACAACCCCAGATGCACCGCACTGAGGG
>NC_022014.1:83397393-83402816 GCF_000317375.1 Microtus ochrogaster | reverse complement strand
GAGGGGAGGAAGGGCCAGTCATGTCCCTCAGGCAGCTTCCCATGGTGCCCTGAGGCAAGCTATAAGGTTGAGAGTCTGGGCTAGCTTTTACTTCCTAGAGGACCTGAGGACCTCTGCTGTAACACCTAGCAAGACTCAGGTGCATGGGGCAGACACCTCTGGGTACCTCACACGTAGGCAGGGCAGACACTGGCCTGTATCAAAGGGCTTAAGTAGGCAGGACAGCAGACATATACATGGTGGCCATTGCCTCTGGCCCTGGGTCAGCTGCCACACTGGGCTGGAAGAATTCCAGCTGGCCATAGGAACCAGCTGTCCTGATATCTGGGAAGGAAGGCACCCAGGGCATGGATCTCAGCATGGCTTGGCATAGCTGTAGTAACCTGGCGGCCCAAGGGACACTATTCTGTGTAAGGATGCTGCGGGGCCATGGGCACCCTTGGTCCCTGCTGCCAGTGACAGAAGACTGTTGTTTCCCAGACAACTATCTCAGGTATGACGGACTCCAGCCACTCTGAGACTCACCCTGTGCTCTCTTCCAGAGGGAACTAATGGTGGCCCTCCCAAACTCAAATTCTCAAGGCTGAAGATCCCCAGGGACCACTTCCCAGTGAAGGCTCCTCCCTGGAATTCCTCAGCACAGCAGGGGACCCTCTGCTGCAGGTCCAAGGGGCTGAGTGGGCACCTGTCTCTTGTGACACTTGATCCGGTGCCAGGCATCACACCTGGGCTAATCCGGGGCAGAGATCTCCAGTCTTAGACTAAGAAAGGAAGAGGAAGCTGGGCGGTGGTGGTGCACGCCTTTAATCCTAGCATTAGGGAAGCAGAGGCAGGCAGATCTCTGTGAGTTTGAGGCCAGTCTGGTTTAAAGAACGAGTTCCAGGATAGGCTCCAAAACTAAGCAGAGAAACCCTGTCTCGAAACCAAACAAACAAACAAAAAAAAAGAGAAAAGAAAAGGTCTGGGAAAGACACACAACACAGCTAGCTGCCTTACACTCTGGAGAGCAGGAATTCTGGACAGGGAAAACAGGGAGGTAACTGCCCGACTCAACCCTAGTGCTCTCTCCTAGAGGCAGTCCTGGCTGCCGGGAAGACCCCCCAGCCTCTTCCACACCTGACAGGACGGAGAGCCCAGAAAGCATTGAGTGGCAGGAGAGAGACCGGGCTCTGTAGCAGAAAGCCCTGAAGGCTTCTGGGTCTCGACAGGCTCAGTGTGCGACAGAGGGGTCTGGAAACCCAATCAGAGCGCAATGAGGGCCACTTTTCAGCAAGACTGCATCACTGTGCCAGCTGCTGAGCGGAGGTGGGGACTCCTCAGCCCCCAGGACACTGAGTCTTGTCTGCAAGTCCATACCCCCTTCGGAGGCACAGAAGTATCCAGTGGTGGCGTCCATGTGGAAACACAGAGATCAGGTCGCCCAAGGCCACACAGTGAGGCTAAGGACCGCAGGACTCAGGCTGTGCCCTATTTCCACCTTTCCAGCCACAGGAGAAGGGCATATCCTCACCCGGTTCTCCCTCTCTGCTGGATGTTTCCCCAGCAGTGCTGCTGTGGCAGGCCGTGCCCGCTCCCTTCAGCATGGAAAGGAGACGCGGCTTTAGACCTAAGGGCACTCATTGTGAGCAAAAAGCAAACTTCAACCCCAAGGCAGAAATATGGTAACTTCTTAGGATTCTGGTGAGCCAAGTGAGGGAGTTTCAGGGAGTTTCTGGGACTAAAATAGTCATACCCACTGCACAGAGTGGCTCAGAATGGAGCCAGTTACCCGAGGAGGCCAGCCTAAGGGGGACTCTATGGACCCCATTAGGAGAAGATCCAGCAGAAAGGTTGGTCGTTTACCTACACTTCCATCCTTGGATGCCAGGTCCCACCCTTAACTCACTGAAGCAGACTGGGCCACAGGTCACACAAGTCATGGGGTCAGGGGTCACAGCAGGAGGAACTCCCTCCTTGGCGCGTAAGTGGCGGGAAAGGAAGGGGATGACCTCATTGAAGTCCCCACTATGCTGGGCAGGTCCTGATCTCAGGGCAGGGGTAGTAAGGCACCAACTGATTTTTACCCTGTCTGCTTAGAGTTTGAAGGCTTGGTTCTCGAAGGTACTCCCTAACAGCCTTGGAGGACGAGCTTGACAAACAGAAGGCTGGGGGAAACACTGTCCAGGTCAGAGGACACAAACTGTTGCTCTCCAGGCCACAGAAGGAGACCTGTGAGGCTGTGCAGAGACCGTGTGGCTCCAGGGTCATCTCCCCTCACCTTAGCCCAGCCTGCAATCTGAGGAAGCCATAAACAGCCCCAGTGCCCTGACTCGCAGCTCCGGCCCTGTCTCACACAAACCCACAGGAACCCCTAGGGAAGGAGCAGGCTTCCCTCGGGGCTCAGGCTGCTGGGTCTGTGGCAGACAGCAATGTTCTGACTGGGAAAGGGGATGGTTTACACATTCCAGGGGGCTCTGTAGAGCGGGTACAGCTCACAGTGGAGTCTACAGCCATGATGGGGGCATCTGAAGAAGAAGCCGGGACAGAGAAGCGGGGCAAGGGTTGGTGGAGTCAGCTTTCGGATACCGAGGGGCTGACTAGACACAGACAGGAACAAGAGACTCCAGTGGGGATGAAGCTTGGATCTGAAGGAATCAAGCCCTAGCCAGTATCCAGAGACTAGGGAGGGCGGGGTGCAGGGGGCCTGTTACAGCTGTGGGGGTTACCAGGATAGCCTCCAGTGCTCTGGCACGTACCCTCTGGTGTCCCTTCCCGGGACACACACAAGTGGTTGGGACCTCAGGTGGAATAGGCCTAGAATGCCACAGAAGCCAGAGGCCATCAGCTCCGAGGGAGCACGTAGAGACTGTGGGTTCCACCCCACTTGCCCTTTCCTCTCCTTTGCTCTGAGTAAAGCTGCTGCCAGGCTAAAGGATGCCTGCTGGCCCCAGGGACAAGAACTGGTGAGATGCCTGCAGTTCAGTCCACCCCATGCCCCAGATTCCTGACCCACGGAACCCAAAATAATAAACATTGGCTGTCTGAAGCTGCGGACGCTGAGGATAATTTGATGCGTTTGTTAACTATCTTGCAAGAACTAATGGATATATAAAGGCACGTTCACAGCAAGGCGGGAGTGCACAGGGAACCTCCAAGAAGGGCAGAGGGAGGAGGCACTGCAGGGTGGGCCAGGACAGGGGTCAGACCCTCTCTGCAGAAGACAGATTCTGGCCAGGGAGGGTCCCGCGGTCCCCCTCCACCATCCTTGCAGCCCCTGCCTTTCTGCTGAAGGGCGCGGGCCAAAGAATCCCAGGCTAACTCCAAGATATATCAATTACACATATTTTTTTTATTATAAGGGGCAAACTCACAGAACAGGAGCGGGAAGTCCTGTGTAGTGCGGGAAGCACAGAGAGAGCATGAAAGAACGCTGGGCGGGCCAGCGGTTTTCTCCGGGTACCCAAAAGGTCACACCTCTTAAAGTCCATTGGCTGACAGAGGTTCCCCATCACCTCCCCCTTTTGTCTAAATAAGGGTTTCAAACCCAATACAAAAAACTATATACACTAGGAACAGATATCAAGTATAAGATTAGGATTGCAACCTGCATAAACAGTATTAAGCAAGTAACACATGCTAAATGATTTAATAAGCATTCTAAGGAGTCTAAATCTTGCTTTGGCAATGGCTTGACTAAGACTTCCCACTCTGTATCTGAAGCCGCATTCCCTGACCATCTTCTATTGAAGGGCCCCCTGGACTTGGCCTTGCTGGGTTTTTACTATTTACCACAAATCTGCAATGTGTTATAAAGGTCAAACCATACTGTGTACAGTTTTTTTTTCTGTTTACTTTATGTTCAGAAGTGATAAAGCCTTTTTCAGGGTTAGCCTAAGATATATTGTATTTTAATTTAGTTTTAATTTTAGGGTTACTTTAAAGAAATTAAAAGTTTATTTTTAGGATACCTGAAGGGTTGTAAAAAGTCTCAAAACGGGGACTGATTTCCAGGCAAGTTTCCCACAAGGGACCTGATGGTCTAGGGTGATACAGTGCATAGTAGCACTGGTTGGTCAGAGCAGCTAGTCCCTGCACAGAACTGGCAGGGCCCAGGGGGCAGTGGCACAGGACAAGAAGGACGAGTCCTCTAGGGGCTGACTCACCATAGGAACAGAGCAGTCTGCATGGAGAGGGATGGGGCAAGGAGCTGAGTGAGATCGGACTGAGTGTGAGTCCTTCCTGTACCAGGTACAGCCAAGCAGGAAGACAATGAGGGCTAACAGGGAAGAGGAGAGAAACCGGGGCCCGGAGTGGCACGGAGTAGGAAAGACCTTGTTGATAAGGACGTTGCTGAGACTGTTTGGATAGAGGCATCACTCGAGAGAGGGACAGCAGAGCTAAGCCCTAAGGGCGTCAAACATGGGGTAGGTAGATGGCTATGCCGGGGAACTGGCCAGGGATCTGACATGAGAACACCTCTCTGAGAGGAGTGAAGAGGGCAAGGCCAGGTCCAGGGAGAACCCAGAGAGGGTTCCACGGCACAGGGTACACGGGCCCCACAGCACTCGCTAGCTTAGACGAGGTGGTGCCACAGAGGGTCATGGTGCCCGGAGCTCCGCTCCCTCAGTAAGTGGCAGGGATGAAAGGATGGAACAGGAGATACAGGACATCCTGGAGGAAGAGGACCAGCACAAAAGTGAGCGTGGATCCAGGCTGGGAGACCTGCCCCCAAGTGTGAGAACGGTGAGCAGGTGTGAACCGGCACACATACACATGGTGGGTCACGTGTGCTTCACCCACTGGCTGCTGGCTGGGCCAAGGGCGGTGGCAGCTAGAAAGCTACGCCCAGGTGTGTAGTTCGGGCTTTTGCTTCAGGGAGAGAGCACACCTGCCAGGTCTCAAGGGGCACCTACCCTAAAGAGTAGCTCCTTCACCATGGTGCCCTTCCCCCAGTTTAGACAATTTAGGTTTCCTACCCTGGTATCTGCATGTGTTCACCTCAGCCCACTCCTTTCCCGCACAGAGCGGTCCTCCTCACTCTACCCTGCTCTGCTTCCAGAAGGACCCAGCCTGGCTCTAGGAATGGGTGTCCGTGGCTCCTCCTCTGGAACTCCTTGCGGAAGACAGGGAAAGCGGGGCCCCCCCCATTCTACCACAGGACCAACAGGTGTGGGGAAAAGCCCAACAGAGCCCCGTTCTTACACGACAACCTAGCCAGCTGGTTCATTTCTCACGCAGTAGAGTTGATTCTTCTCCTTGGGCAGGGCACCCCAGAAAGCAAAGCCCCCCTGAGGCTACCCTTTGCCTTGTAGACCCCCACCTACTGTTCATACGCCTTGATGGGAGGCAAACCCATCCTCCTCTCCAGCCCCCCAGTCCCTGCCCCAGGGTAGGAGTGGGCTGCTCTGCTTGCTCCTCCTTTCCAGTTCCAGGCACACAGCGGT
>NC_022014.1:83390856-83397238 GCF_000317375.1 Microtus ochrogaster | reverse complement strand
CTGTTCGCTCCCCCCAGGTCAGAATCAAAGAGATGCTTCCTGGCCCACGGAATCTGGAACCTAACCATGAAGACAGCTGCAGCCGCCACCTACAAACACCAGCTTGATGACTAAAAGCGTGGACATTAGACACCCCTCCACCAGCCTGAGGTCTGCTGTGAGCCCGGAGCTGATCTCGTAACCAGGGCCCAGGTGCCCCCTCATTCGGCACCCACCCACCCCTCCCCTGAGCCCACACCCCAAACCTGTGGTGGCAGCTGCTCACTGGGCCACAGGAGGCAGTGATATTATATATTACGACAAACAGGGGCAGCCCACTGACAAATAGGCCTGCGTGATCTAAACGGTATATTATCCCATAAAAACGTCAGCGGGCAGGGCGTCGGAGCCAAGGAGGAGCGTCGTCCCTTGCCGGAGGCCCTTCGAGGCCTTGCTCCTGCCCAGCACAGCAGGGCTGCGAGGTGATTTTCTAGGCGCTGCACAGTGCTTGGGACTCTGTTTCTTGCTTGTTACACCATGTCTGTTGGGGAGGGGAATGAGGTCCCAGAGGTTAATGGGGACCAGGAACCCCAGGGGAGACGTTCCCTGGCAGGCAAAGGGGTTGGACATGGGACAGAGGAGTCCCCTAATTTGCCAAAGAGGCAGAGCGCGTGCTTTGACTTCTGAAGCTGATTCACGGCTTGTTCGTCTGCAGACTAAGGAGATACACACACCCAACCTGGTCCTGGCAGCCTCCTGCCTCCTGGGCAGGCCACCTCCCCTGTAGGAGCAGGGACTTGAGAACCTCTGGACAGAGAGCTCCAGGGGCCTACCTGCCAAAGCGCCCGAGGCAGCTGTGTCCTGGGTTTCTTTTGGGAAAGCTCCAGAATCATTCTGGTCTATAATGCAGAAAGGCATTTCCTCAAGGAGGGCCTAGGCAGAGACCTCCCAGCCATGCCAGGACCTGGTCAGGGCCACCAGGCCCCTCCAATGTAACTCTGAAGGAGGACGCAGGCTGAGCTGGGGCAGGGGTGAGGAGGTAGGGAAGAACACCCCTGGGACTTTGACCTCTACAATCAAGGTGGCTGCACGGGATCCAGGGGATAGGGCAGCATACCCCACTGTGGGACTTATATTCAGAGCACAGCAGCATTCCAGGGGCCCCAGAGGAAGAAGGGCAAGGAGGAACCGGGTTGACCACCATTGCTCCCTTCCGCTGCCCTGCCGGAAAGTTGTGATTCCCAGTGGTGCTGCTTAAACTTTATGGGCTGTGCTTGGGAATTCCCAGTACAGGAGCCCTGAGGGTCCCAAGCTCTGAGTTGGAAGCAAAACCAAAGCATTCTGGGAAATGTAGTCCTTGGGGAGCTAGGAGGGTCAGCAGGATGGGGAGTTAGGGAAGAAAAGAGAACCAAGCTGCCACCCTGACCCTAACTTCAGAGTGGAAGTTTAAAATGCCAGGGAAACAGATTCCCTAAAAATTCGCGCCTAACTCCACATGTTTTTTTCTTGAACAAGAAACCCTGGTCCTTTTATTTTGGCAGGGGAGACCTCCTCAGAGAGAAGGATCCCAACTGAATCTCACAAGTAGGAAGAAGCCTTCATTTCCCACACCCCTTTCCTCCTCTGGCTAGGTCTCCAGACCCGGGGCGGGGGTTGGGGGGGCTTGAGGGGTTGGGGTGCGACCTGCTGCCTCCCCTCCCAGAGCCCGTGAGCATCCTGAAGCTCCCACGTTATTTATGTTCACAGCCTGCCCTGATGACATATGTAAGTTGACAGCGAACATCCTATCAACTTGCTGGAGTGTATCTTGATTGTTAAAACACACTCTTAAAGGTGTACAATCATTTATCAAATTAAAATAGCCAAGCTTTGCTTGTTCCTTCTCTGCCTTCCTGGAAGAAACAACCCCAAGCAGCCTCCCGCCTCCTCGGGCCTCACAGGCCTTGCGTATTAGCACTGGGTTCTGCTCTCCAGAGCCCCCGTGCCTGGGACCCTGGCCTCGGCACACCCTCCCCCTGCCCCAGGCCAGGGCAAGCCCACTAATCACCAAGAAGTGACAAACGCCAGAAGCCCCACCAATTAAATTTAAACTCACGCGAAGCTCAGTGGCTAGTAAATTATTATTTTTATTAGCTTGAACCAAGTTCCCGTAAGAGAGAAAGTCAACTTGCTCCCATGAATGGCTCTTGTATAATTTATTTAACTCTGTGCTCTTTGCCAAAGCCTGGAATATTTTTAGCTCGTTCTGTTGTTGGATTTGGCTTTTTTATGTGTGTTTCTGAGGGGTATTTTTAGCTTCATCCATGTTATTCTAACAAGCTCCTATGCGTTTTTGTCCTGTCTGTGCAGGCTGTTGAACCCTGTCTCACAGGGAGCCGAGGGAGATTTCTAAGAATAACTGGGGAGTGTTTGGGGGTGCGGTGTTTTCCGGGGGAGATATGCTTTCTGTGCCACTCCTGCCTCGGCCACCAATTCGCCTTACTGCTCACGTGACCTGGATACTCCAAAGGAGCACTCAGTGTCCCCCTACAGGAATAATCAGACTCGGTGGCCGCACGGGCCCCACTGAGGAAAAACCCACTTTCCAAAAACAGCTTCGGTGGAGCGGGCGCGGCTGCCACAGCCACCCCAGTCTATGCAGCCGCCAGATTCCCGGATCCCTGTGGCTCTGTTGGGCACGGCGGCAGCTTTGATGTCTAGCTCTGTCACTACGGAGCGGGATGGGTAGAAGCTCGGAAAGTAACTCTTTCACACCTACTTAATGTTGGTAACTGCTGCAGAGACACTCTGGCACGGTGCAGCTAATGAGGTATTTACGAAAATGTATTTTTTTTCTTACACACACACACACACACAAAAAAAAAACCCCACGTGATGGGAGGGACACTCTCGACGGGGTCTTTTCTCACCAGAATATGTATATATTTTTTAATCTATAGGGCTAGGTGGAGTTTGGGTGATTATTTCATGATTTTACATTAGAGACGACTGGTCATCCAAAGTGCCTTTAACAGGAAGTAGGTTGGCATCTTACTCCAGAAACGGCCTGCCCCGATCCCCCCCCCCCCCAAGCCGCAGCCAAGACACATGGCTGAACAGGCCAAGTTAAATCACGTCCCAAAGCCAAAAGGGGTGGAGAAGAGTCCAAAAAGGAGATTCACACCAAGAAGTGAACCAGCCCCTTGGTGGAGCCCCAACCTTAGGGGGGGACTCTAGGAGCACAGGACAGGAGCTGACCCAGCCGGAAAGGGGGGAGGGGCGGGCAAGCACACAGCTCCCAAGTTTCTCCCTAGGGCAGCTACCTCCTGATTAAACCGGTTCCCGGGGAGAGGAGAGATCCCCCAAGCAACTCCAGGCAGTAAGAGGAGAAAACCTAGGTTCGAGTTGATTTTCCTTTTCTGTGCGTTTCCCCATCCCAAGATTTCACAGTTTTGCCTCCGGACCATCTGTATTAAAATCTAACACTGAAAATAATGGTTCCAAACATTTTAATTGTGCCTCTCTGTGACAAGGTTAAGGGAACAGCACTTTACCATAAACCCTACCGCTCGGACAGAAAGCTACCCGCACTTTCATTTTTGGGAAACAATGGGAGAGGCATGGGAGCCCGGCACCCCCCCCCTTAGGGTCCCGCAAGCGGACACCGTGGAAGCACCAGGTGGGAATGAAGCAGGGCAGCAGTGGAGGGACCCTCAGCCCAGTCTGAGCAGTGGTCTGACCAGGCAGGTGGGGCGAGCACACCACACAAGGACGCTTTCCCGGGGAGGGGGGGGGGCTGCAGCCTGGATGTCTGCATCCTACGCAGACACGGGGAAGAATCTTCCCCAGCAATTTTGCTTTCAGCTCCGCAGCTGGGGCAGGGAGGGGCAGGCTGGACTACTGCAGCCTTGGCCTCTGGGCCAAGGCCATCCATCCACAGACAAGGAGAGACCACAAGAAGGTGGCTATTTGGGAATCTGCACACAGGATCCACACACAAGATCCAAAGACAAATTCTCTAACTTCTTCACCCCATCTTTTTCTCTCTAAATGAGGACCCACAAATTAAAGTACAGGGATCTCAAGAATAACTCTCGTCTTAAAAATACACGCAGCGAGATTCTAAAAATGAATACGAAATCCTGGCTCTTAGCAATTGCAAAAGGCTTCCAGCCCCACACAACCAAGTCCAGGATCTTCAAACACAATAGGTTCCTCTGGTCCCCAAGGGGATGGAAACTGGGCCTTCAGAAGCAGAAGACACGGGGCCCTCCAGCACGAAAAGAGGGAGCCCTCTAGGGCCCCCAGTGTATGAGGAAGCAGGAAGGGTGTGGGGTCACAGACTAGGACCTGGTGCAGTTTCTCACAGCTCAGTGGCCTGCAGTCCAAGAACCACGTGGTCCAAGTTAGCATGAGCAAGACAAAGGTCCAGGCCACCTCGCCACATTCCCACCTGACTGGGTACTACCTAGATCTGGAAACAGGGGCAAGAAGAAGGAAATGGCCGCTGACCAAGAGCTGGCCGGGCAAGCAGGGTCAGGAGGCAGTAGTGACCTGAACTGATGGGGAACTGGGCTTGGCCTGGCTGCCCCAGGGGGCACAGTCCCAGCCAGCCTTGGGCACTACTGTGGAAACCTGCTCTCTGCAACACTGTGAAGTACCAACCTGGAGGGCAATGCGCACTGGGGGAAGAAGGCAGAGGCATCCCCTCTCTTCTCCAATCCTGCTGACCCTGCCCAGTCAGGAGCTGAGGCTGGAAGGGAAGCTGGGCACTTGTCCCCGCTGCAGCTACCACCACGTCAAAGCCCTCCCTCCGCTCCCCAGTGGCCATGAGAAGAGTGGGCAGCGTCTCAGGGCAGTGGCAGGAACAGACAATGAACACAGGGTTATCGGCGAAAGATATTTTAAAATCACCAATTGCTCAGTCAAATACTCTCCTTTCTCTTCCCAGTTATAAATCTAGAAGAGTAAAAAAAATTCGGAGAGAGGGGAGAAGGAACGCGGTCTACAGAGAGGGAGCACAGTCTCCCTGAGCTCCCGCAGTAAAGGAGAGCAGGCAGTGTGCGGCTAACACCGCAGGAGGCTGGCCACTCTAGCCCAGGGCTGCTCACTCAGAACAACCGCGTGCTGTAAAAGCAGGAGGCCCTCTAGTAATTAAGCAATTTCAAGTTTGTTTCAGGTTTTTTTTTTTGAGGAAATGCATTTTTTCTTTTTGACTGCCTTTCCTTCCAACATTTCCCCATCTAGCCCCGTTCTTGCCATCCGTTTTAATCCACACACTAATTGTAATCCCATTAAAGCAGATATAATTTTATTAGTATTCATGGTTCATCAAGCTAATAATAATAACTGCTACTGCCAAACTGAAAAATAAAAGCAGCAAATAATATTTCTGATGTTTAGAATAAACTGTAAACAAAAGCAAGCCGATCTGCCAGGATGACCAAGCAGGTCCACGAGCAGTTCCTCGGGCTCCCCCAACTCCACCCACGCTGGTCAGTGACTACCCCGCCAGCTACGGCTTCGCTCCAAGAGACTGGGTCAGCGCTACCAAGAACAGACCCTGGGGAGGGGAACACAAGGGGACTGCAACGCGGGCGCGTGCCGGGGCTGCTCGGGACAACTCAGGGTCTCTCCTCTTGAAGCCAGAGCGCGCAGACTCGCCTGCACCGAAATCCCGAGCGAGGCGCCTCTCTGAGTTCCGCGGTGCGGATGCGCGGTCCGCACTCAGGCCACGCTTAGTCCGGCGTTAGCAGGATACCAGAGGCACTTGTTAAAGCGCATGCATCCCCTGCAAACCCATTCTCGCCCTGACACTTCAAGGCTTTATATAGAAACAGGATTTTCTCGTCTTACACTAGCAGTTCCCATTAGCGCTCCCGGGGCGCACACCACTCTAATCCGCGGGCCGGGCGCGCCCTGGCCCCCTCCCCCAGCCACACAGTCGTTCTGTCCCCCGCAGAAAGCGCCACGGTGTCTCAGACGCAGAACGTCTTAACGAGGTGAATGCAGAATGCAGAAAAGAGGCTTCCGCAAGAATTTACTTCTGCAGGAAGGGGTGGGGGAGGGTGGCTAGGAGTAGAAGGCTTGTGCTTGTTGCCTATTCTCGGGCTGCCCTGCGAGACCCAGAGTAGTCGGGGAAAGGCTGCTGGAAACGGCGCAAGCCCGTGGGCTGGCAGGATGCACGGCCCGCCAGGCGCTGCGAAGGGAAATGAAACCAAAGCTCCGAGAACTGCTCCGAGGAGCGGAGGGGCCGGCTCTCCATGCACTGGCCACCGTTGCCAGCTGCGGTGGGGCCTGCGCACCGCACGCGCCCCTGCTGGGCACTGACCTGTGTGCGAAGCCATCGGCAGCGGCGACGGGAAGTACTTTCCGGGCTGGAAATGCGCGGCCGGCTGCGCTGCGGGGCCGGCGGGGGCGAGGC